>NC_058084.1:203735322-203932592 GCF_014858855.1 Bufo gargarizans | reverse complement strand
CATTGAGCACTATATGGGGGGATTCATTGAGCACTATATGGGGGGATTCATTGAGCACTATATGGGGGGATTCATTGAGCACTATATGGGGGGATTCATTGAGCACTATATGGGGGGATTCATTGAGCACTATATGGTCGGATTCATTGAGCACTACATGGGGATTCATTGAGCACTATATGGGGGGATTCATTGAGCAGTATGTGGGGGGATTCATTGAGCACTACATGGGGGATTCATTGAGCAGTATATGGTGGCATTCATTGAGCACTACATGGGGGATTCATTGAGCACTACATGGGGGGATTCATTGAGCACTATATGGGGGGATTCATTGAGCACTATATGGGGGGATTCATTGAGCACTATATGGGGGGATTCATTGAGCACTATATGGGGGGATTCATTGAGCACTATATGGTCGGATTCATTGAGCACTACATGGGGAGATTCATTGAGCACTATATGGGGGATTCATTGAGCAGTATGTGGGGGGATTCATTGAGCACTACATGGGGGGATTCATTGAGCAGTATATGGTGGGATTCATTGAGCACTATATGGGGGATTCATTGAGCACTACATGGGGGGATTCATTGAGCACTATATGGGGGGATTCATTGAGCAGTATGTGGGGGATTCATTGAGCACTATATGGGGGGATTCATTGAGCACTATATGGGGGGATTCATTGAGCATATGTGGGGGATTCATTGAGCACTACATGGGGGGATTCATTGAGCAGTATATGGGGGATTCATTGAGCACTACGTGGGGGGATTCATTGAGCACTACATGGGGGGATTCATTGAGCACTATATGGGGGGATTCATTGAGCAGTATGTGGGGGGATTCATTGAGCACTATATGGGGGGATTCATTGAGCACTATATGGGGGGATTCATTGAGCACTATATGGTGGGATTCATTGAGCACTACATGGGGGTATTCGTTGAGCACTATATGGGGGGATTCATTGAGCACTATATGGGGGATTCATTGAGCACATACATGGGGGTATTCATTGAGCACTACATGGGGGGATTCATTGAGCACTATATGGGGGGATTCATTGAGCACTATATGGGGGGATTCATTGAGCACTATATGGGGGGATTCATTGAGCAGTATTTGGGGGGATTCATTGAGCACTACATGGTGGGATTCATTGAGCACTATATGGGGGTATTCATTGAGCACTATATGGGGGGATTCATTGAGCACTATATGGGGGGATTCATTGAGCACTATATGGGGGGATTCATTGAGCACTATATGGTCGGATTCATTGAGCACTACATGGGGAGATTCATTGAGCACTATATGGGGGGATTCATTGAGCAGTATGTGGGGGGATTCATTGAGCACTACATGGGGGGATTCATTGAGCAGTATATGGTGGGATTCATTGAGCACTACGTGGGGGGATTCATTGAGCACTACATGGGGGGATTCATTGAGCACTATATGGGGGGATTCATTGAGCAGTATGTGGGGGGATTCATTGAGCACTATATGGGGGGATTCATTGAGCACTATATGGGGGGATTCATTGAGCACTATATGGTGGGATTCATTGAGCACTATATGGGGGGATTCATTGAGCACTATATGGGGGATTCATTGAGCACTACATGGGGGTATTCATTGAGCACTACATGGGGGGATTCATTGAGCACTATATGGGGGGATTCATTGAGCACTATATGGGGGGATTCATTGAGCAGTAATTGGGGGGATTCATTGAGCACTACATGGTGGGATTCATTGAGCACTATATGGGGGGATTCATTGAGCACTACATGGTGGGATTCATTGAGCACTACATGGGGGGATTCATTGAGCACTACATGGGGGATTCATTGAGCACTATATGGGGGGATTCATTGAGCACTACATGGGGGGATTCATTGAGCACTATATGGGGGATTCATTGAGCACTATATGGGGGATTCATTGAGCACTACATGGTGGGATTCATTGAGCACTACATGGGGGGATTCATTGAGCACTATATGGTGGGATTCATTGAGCAGTATGTGGGGGGATTCATTGAGCACTATATGGGGGGATTCATTGAGCACTACATGGGGGGATTCATTGAGCACTATATGGTGGGATTCATTGAGCACTACATGGGGGGATTCATTGAGCACTATATGGGGGGATTCATTAAGCACTATATGGGGGGATTCATTGAGCACTATATGGGGGGATTCATTGAGCACTATATGGGGGGATTTATTGAGCACTATATGGGGGGATTCATTGAGCACTACGTGGGGGGATTCATTGAGCACTACATGGGGGGATTTATTAAGGCACTACATGGGGGGATTTATTAAGGCACTACATGGGGGGATTCATTGAGCACTATATGGGGGGATTCATTGAGCACTACATGGGGGATTCATTAAGGCACTACATGGGGGGATTCATTAAGGCACTACATGGGGGGATTCATTGAGCACTATATGGGGGGATTCATTGAGCAGTATGTGGGGGGATTCATTGAGCACTATATGGGGGGATTCATTGAGCAGTATGTGGGGGGATTCATTGAGCACTATATGGGGGGATTCATTGAGCACTACATGGGGGGATTCATTGAGCACTACATGGAGGGATTCATTGAGCACTATATGGGGGATTCATTAAGGCACTATATGGTGGGATTCATTGAGCACTATATGGGGGGATTCATTGAGCACTATATGGTGGGATTCATTGAGCACTATATGGTGGGATTCATTGAGCACTATATGGTGGGATTCATTGAGCACTATATGGTAGGATTCATTGAGCACTATATGGTAGGATTCATTGAGCACTATATGGTAGGATTCATTGAGCACTATATGGGGGGATTCATTGAGCACTATATGGTAGGATTCATATGGGGGGATTCATTGAGCACTACATGGTGGTATTAATTGAGCACTATATGGTGGTATTAATTGAGCAGTATGTTTGGCAGTTTTGCATAGTATAATCACTTGTGGTTGTATTACGCGATCACTGGGCGGTATTACTTGCTTTCTCTAGGTGGTACTATATGGAGGAATTAGGTGGACACTGTATAGCTGTATTATTTGCGCTCTATGATCTATGGGGACCTGTCATCTTTGCCTGCGTTCACCATAAAACTGTAGTTGTGCAGCATCTTAGAACTCTTCATTGTATCGTTCCTCTTTTATTCCTCATGCAAATGTGTCGATAAATTGCGGATCCGCAAAAAAAGGGATCTGCAAAAAATACGGATGACGTCCGTGTGCATTCCGTTTTTTGTGGAACGGAGCAGCCGGCCCCTGATAGAACAGAACTATCCTTGTCCGTTATGCGGACAATAATAGAACATGTTCTATCTTTGAACAGAACGGAAAAACACGGAAATATGGAAACGGAAGGCATACGGAGTACCTTCCGTTTATTTTTTTGCAGATCCATTGAAATGAATGGTTCCGTATACGGTCGGAACGTAAACAGAAAAAAGTGTGCAAGAGGCCTTATACTGTACTTTTTAATGTTTACTAATAAAGATTTTCTTATTTTCGGGCTTGTATTTTTTGTAGGTTTTTAGTCATTCTCTCAGCGCCCTGGCAGTTACTGTATGAGTTACCGCACAATATACGTATTTTCGATATATTAAGCAGTATGTGCGCCATTACTGTTTGGTACTTTCTTGACATTCCTATATTTCCAAGAAGAATAGTAGAGGAACAGCCCAGTGGATGTCAGGGGAGACACATGTATTTTATAAGCCAGGAGAGTGTGCAGGCATGGCGGTACAAAGTGAGCACTATAGGGCAGTAATAAACATGTGCAAAGGTTTTTATTACAGAGATTTTGGGTCTAGTAACATTAATTTGGTGATTTTTTTTTAAAGCTGAAACATAATGTCAGATCCCAAACCCAGGACTTAAGCGGTTTTTATTCCCGGCCCCTGACATTACAGTCAGTGGAGACCCTCGGGGGCACCAAGATTGTAATAGGAAACGTCTTCTTCATCCCTCTGAGAAATTGGCGGACGCTTGTTTCCCATTGACCTGCGTGTTTCTGCTCATGTATGACCGCCATAGTGCTCCCCTACAGCCCACATCAGCGCTGACCTCTCACAATCCCGGACATTCCTGAAATCATCCAGGATTTGTTACATAGGAAATAATACCGCCTTACATAATGGCCCGGCACTTGGCAGATATGACCTTCACTTCATACACATGACCTGACGTCTCAGACCCGAGGTGTTAGATTTCAACATTAATGGACACAATCCGGGATCAGGTTTCTGATCCGAGAGGTTACTGGATGTGCAAAAAACAACCAAAAATATGCCTAAGAATAATGACACTCGTCACCGCCATATACTGCCCCGTATTACACAGCGCTTTGTGTTATATTCTGCCCATCTGCAGCAGAAGGTGCCTGTAGAGCTCCTCCTACAGCGTCAGAGGAGCCCGAAAACAACCGCGACTACAATTACCCGACAACAGACCCAGTGCCCCATAACCATAGCAACCACCCAGTGCCCCCATAACCATAACAAACACCCAGTACACCCATAACAGTGTCAGAAGCACTGTCCCCATAACCATAGCAACCACCCAGTGCACCCATAACAGTGTCAGAAGCATTGTCCCCATAACCATAGCAACCACCCAGTGCCCCCATAACCATAACAAACACCCAGTACACCCATAGCAGTGTCAGAAGCATTGTCCCCATAACCATAGCAACCACCCAGTGCACCCATAACAGTGTCAGAAGCATTGTCCCCATAACCATAGCAACCACCCAGTGCACCATAACAGTGTCAGAAGCATTGTCCCCATAACCATAGCAGCCACACAGTGCACCCATAACAGTGTCAGAAGCATTGTCCCCAAAACCATAGCAATCACTCAGTGCCCCCATAACAGTGTCAGAGGCATTGTCCCCATAGCAACCACACAGTGCCCCCATAAGTGTCAGAGGCATTCTCACCATAACCATAGCAACCACACAGTGCCCCCATAAGTGTCAGAGGCATTCTCACCATAACCATAGCAACCACACAGTGCCCCCATAACAGTGTCAGAGGCATTATCCCCATAACCATAGCAACCACACACTGCCCGAGGCATTGTCCTCATAACCATAGCAACCACACAGTGCCCCCATAATAGTGTCAGAGGCATTGTGCCAATAGCCATAGCAACCACCTAGTGCAACCATAACAGTGTCAGAAGCATTGTCCCCATAACCATAGCAACCACACAGTGCCCCCATAACAGTGTCAGAGGCATTGCCCAATAGACATAACAACCACACAGTGCCCCCATAACAGTGTAAGAGCCAGTACCTCCAATAACCATGACAACCTGTACGCTCTAAATGCCTGATTCATTGATGAGATGGTGAAGCCCTTCCCTGAGGGACAGGAGGTGCTTCAAGTATCTCATGGTCCTTTGAGGACTTTTGCCTGACAGAGGCTCAAGGACACAGGATCTCGCCCCAGCAGGTCAGAGGGGCACTCCTGAAGTAATGAGGAGGGACATAAGTCCATCCGACACCTTCATTCCTGTTCTGTCACAGGTTGTCAGTAATTCCCAGACCCTCCTGTCCTTTGCATGGAATCTCTCTGTAAAGGGAACATCTTGTGTGGGAAACTGTGTTCCATTGATTCAATTTAGCACGAAGAAAAATTATATTTAATGTTTTATTTATTTATTTAGTATTAGAATATTTAGTGTTTTATTTTTAAAAACTATTATGGGAGTGGCCATAGTGGAAAAAAAACCTTACTGTGTGTGTAGTGTATAGTGGTACTATCCTGCTTTATCTGGTAGTACAACAGAGCTGTCAAATCTAATAGTCAAGAGCTGACTCTGCTGACCCCACCCTCTAATGATAATGAGATGACTCTGCTGACCCCACCCTCTAATGATAATGAGATGACTCTGCTGACCACACCCTCTAATGATAATGAGATGACTCCGCTGACCCCTCCCTCTAATGATAATGAGATGACTCTGCTGACCCCTCCCTCTAATGATAATGAGATGACTCTGCTGACCCCTCCCTCTAATGATAATGAGATGACTCTGCTGACCCCTCCCTCTAATGATAATGAGATGACTCTGCTAAACCCTCCCTCTAATGATCGTGAAATGACTCGGCTGACCCCTCCCTCTAATGATAATGAGATGACTCTGCTGACCCCTCCCTCTAATGATAATGAGATGACTCTGCTGACCCCTCCCTCTAATGATAATGAGATGACTCTGCTGACCCCTCCCTCTAATGATAATGAGATTACTCTGCTGAACCCTCCCTCTAATGATAATGAGATGACTCTGCTGACCCCACCCTCTAATGATAATGAGATGACTCTGTTGACCCCTCCCTCTAATGATAATGAGATTACTCTGCTGACCCCTCCCTCTAATGATAATGAGATGACTCTGCTAACCCCTCCCTCTAATGATAATGAGATGACTCTGCTAACCCCTCCCTCTAATGATAATGAGATGACTCTGCTGACCTAAGACTATAATGATACTGATATGATCTTCTGACCCCATTTGTAATGATAATGAGATGACTCTTCTGACCCCACCCTCTAATGATAATGAGATCCCTCTGCTGACCCCTCTATCTAATGATAATGAGATTACTCTGCTGACCCCACCCTCTAATGATAGTGAAATGACTCTGCTGACTCCACTTCTAATTCTAATGAGATGACTCTGCTAACCACACCCTCTAATGATAGTGAGATGATTCTGCTGACCCCACCCTCTAATGATAATGAGATGACTCTGCTGACCACACCCTCTAATGATAGTGAGATGACTCTGCTGACACCTCTCTCTAATGATAATAAGATGACTCTGCTGACACCTCCCTCTAATGATAATAAGATGACTCTGCTGACCACACCCTCTAATAATAGTGAGATGATTCTTCTGACCCACTTCTAATTCTAATGAGATGACTCTGCTGACCCCTCCCTCTAATGATAAAGAGATGACTATGCTGACCCCATCCTCTAATGATAGTGAGATAATTATTTTGACCCACTTCTAATTCTAATGAGATGACTCTGCTGACCCCACCCTCTAATGATAATAAGATGACTCTGCTGACCCCTCCCTCTAATGATAATGAGATGACTCTGCTGACCCCTCCCTCTAATGATAATGAGATGACTCTGATGACCCCTCCCTCTAATGATAATGAGATGACTCTGCTGACCCCACCCTATAATGATAATGAGATTACTCTGCTGACCCCTCCCTCTAACGATAATGAGATTACTCTGCTGACCCCTCCCTCTAATGATAATGAGATGACTCTGCTGACCCCTCCCACTAATGATAATGAGATGACTCTGCTGACCCCTCCCTCTAATGATAATGAGATGACTCTGCTGACCCCTCCCTCTAATGATAATGAGATGACTCTGCTGACCTAAGACTATAATGATACTGATATGATCTTCTGATCCCATTTCTAATGATAATGAGATGACTCTTCTGACCCCACCCTCTAATGATAATGAGATCCCTCTGCTGACTCCTCTATCTAATGATAATCAGATTACTCTGCTGACCCCACCCTCTAATGATAGTGAAATGACTCTGCTGACCCCACCCTCAAATGATAATGAGATGACTCTGCTGACCACACCCTCTAATGATAGTGAGATGACTCTGCTGACACCTCCCTCTAATGATAATAAGATGACTCTGCTGACAACTCCCTCTAATGATAATAAGATGACTCTGCTGACCACACCCTCTAATGATAGTGAGATGACTCTGCTGACACCTCCCTCTAATGATAATAAGATGATTCTGCTGACCACACCCTCTAATGATAGTGAGATGATTCTTCTGACCCACTTCTAATTCTAATGAGATGACTCTGCTGACCACTCCCTCTAATGATGAGATGACTCTGCTGACCCCACCCTCTAATGATAGTGAGATGATTCTTCTGACCCACTTCTAATTCTAATGAGATGACTCTGCTGACCCCTCCCTCTAATGATAATGAGATGACTATGCTGACCCCACCCTCTAATGATAATGAGATGACTATGCTGACCCCACCCTCTAATGATAGTGAGATGATTCTTTTGACCCACTTCTAATTCTAATGAGATGACTCTGCTGACCCCACCCTCTAATGATAATAAGATGACTCTGCTGACCCCTCTCTCTAATGATAATGAGATGACTCTGCTGACCCACTCCTAATTCTAAAGAGATGACTCTGCTGACCACATCCTCTAATGATAGTGAGATGATTCTGCTGACCCACTCCTAATTCTGAGATGACTCTGCTGACCACACCCTCTAATGATAGTGAGATGACTCTGCTGACTGACTCCCTCTGATAATGAGATGACTCTGCTGACCCCACCCTCTAATAATAATAAGATGACTCTGATGACCCCTTCCTCTAATGATAATGAGATGACTCTGCTGACCCCTCTCTCTAATGATAATGAGATGACTCAACTGACCCCACTTCTAATGATAATGAGATGAATCTGCTGAACCCACCCTCTAATGATAATGAGATGACTCTACTGACCCCACTTCTAATGATAATGAGATGAATCTGCTGTACCCACCCTCTAATGATAATGAGATGACTCTGCTGACCCCTCCCTCTAATGATAATGAGATGACTCTGCTGACCCCTCCCTCTAATGATAATGAGATGACTCTGCTGACCCCTCCCTCTAATGATAATGAGATGACTCTGCTGACCCCACCCTCTAATGATAGTGAAATGACTCTGCTGACTCCACTTCTAATTCTAGTGAGAAGACTCTGCTGACACCTCTCTCTAATGATAATAAGATGACTCTGCTGACCCCTCCCTCTAATGATAATGAGATGACTCTGCTGACCTAAGACTATAATGATACTGATATGATCTTCTGACCCCATTTCTAATGATAATGAGATGACTCTTCTGACCCCACCCTCTAATGATAATGAGATCCCTCTGCTGACCCCTCTATCTAATGATAATGAGATTACTCTGCTGACCCCACCCTCTAATGATAGTGAAATGACTCTGCTGACTCCACTTCTAATTCTAATGAGATGACTCTGCTAACCACACCCTCTAATGATAGTGAGATGATTCTGCTGACCCCACCCTCTAATGATAATGAGATGACTCTGCTGACCACACCCTCTAATGATAGTGAGATGACTCTGCTGACACCTCCCTCTAATGACAATAAGATGACTCTGCTGACCACACCCTCTAATGATAGTGAGATGACTCTGCTGACACCTCCCTCTAATGATAATAAGATGATTCTGCTGACCACACCCTCTAATGATAGTGAGATGATTCTTCTGACCCACTTCTAATTCTAATGAGATGACTCTGCTGACCACTCCCTCTAATGATGAGATGAATCTGCTGACCCCACCCTCTAATGATAGTGAGATGATTCTTCTGACCCACTTCTAATTCTAATGAGATGACTCTGCTGACCCCTCCCTCTAATGATAATGAGATGACTATGCTGACCCCACCCTCTAATGATAGTGAGATGATTCTTTTGACCCACTTCTAATTCTAATGAGATGACTCTGCTGACCCCACCCTCTAATGATAATAAGATGACTCTGCTGACCCCTCTCTCTAATGATAATGAGCTGACTCTGCTGACCCACTCCTAATTCTAAAGAGATGACTCTGCTGACCACATCCTCTAATGATAGTGAGATGATTCTGCTGACCCACTCCTAATTCTGAGATGACTCTGCTGACCACACCCTCTAATGATAGTGAGATGACTCTGCTGACTGACTCCCTCTGATAATGAGATTACTCTGCTGACCCCACCCTCTAATAATAATAAGATGACTTTGATGACCCCTTCCTCTAATGATAATGAGATGACTCTGCTGACCCCTCCCTCTAATGATAATGAGATGACTCAACTGACCCCACTTCTAATGATAATGAGATGAATTGCTGTACCCACCCTCTAATGATAATGAGATGACTCTACTGACCCCACTTCTAATGATAATGAGATGACTCTGCTGACCACACCCTCTAATGATAGTGAGATGACTCTGCTGACTGACTCCCTCTGATAATGAGATGAATCTGCTGACCTCACCCTCTAATGATAGTGAGATGATTCTGCTGACCCCATTTCTAATGATAATGAGATGACTCTGCTGACCACTCCCTCTAATGATGAGATGACTCTGCTGACCCCACCCTCTAATGATAGTGAGATGATTCTTCTGACCCACTTCTAATTCTAATGAGATGACTCTGCTGACCCCTCCCTCTAATGATAATGAGATGACTATGCTGACCCCACCCTCTAATGATAATGAGATGACTATGCTGACCCCACCCTCTAATGATAGTGAGATGATTCTTTTGACCCACTTCTAATTCTAATGAGATGACTCTGCTGACCCCACCCTCTAATGATAATAAGATGACTCTGCTGACCCCTCTCTCTAATGATAATGAGATGACTCTGCTGACCCACTCCTAATTCTAAAGAGATGACTCTGCTGACCACATCCTCTAATGATAGTGAGATGATTCTGCTGACCCACTCCTAATTCTGAGATGACTCTGCTGACCACACCCTCTAATGATAGTGAGATGACTCTGCTGACTGACTCCCTCTGATAATGAGATGACTCTGCTGACCCCACCCTCTAATAATAATAAGATGACTCTGATGACCCCTTCCTCTAATGACAATGAGATGACTCTGCTGACCCCTCCCTCTAATGATAATGAGATGACTCAACTGACCCCACTTCTAATGATAATGAGATGACTCTGCTGACCACACCCTCTAATGATAATGAGATGACTCTGCTGACCCCTCCCTCTAATGATAATGAGATCACTCTGCTGACCCCTCCCTCTAATGATAATGAGATGACTCTGATGACCCCTTCCTCTAATGATAATGAGATGACTCTGCTGACCCCTCCCTCTAATGATAATGAGATGACTCAACTGACCCCACTTCTAATGATAATGAGATGAATCTGCTGTACCCACCCTCTAATGATAGTGAAATGACTCTGCTGACTCCACTTCTAATTCTAGTGAGATGACTCTGCTGACCCCACCCTCTAATGATAGTGAGATGATTCTTCTGACCCACTTCTAATTCTAATGAGATGACTCTGCTGACCCCTCCCTCTAATGATAATGAGATGACTATGCTGACCCCTCCATCTAATGATAATGAGATGACTATGCTGACCCCACCCTCTAATGATAGTAAGATGATTCTTTTGACCCACTTCTAATTCTAATGAGATGACTCTTCTGACCCCACCCTCTAATGATAATAAGATGACTCTGCTGACCCCTCTCTCTAATGATAATGAGATGACTCTGCTGACCCACTCCTAATTCTAAAGAGATGACTCTGCTGACCACATCCTCTAATGATAGTGAGATGATTCTGCTGACCCACTCCTAATTCTGAGATGACTCTGCTGACCACACCCTCTAATGATAGTGAGATGACTCTGCTGACTGACTCCCTCTGATAATGAGATGACTCTGCTGACCCCACCCTCTAATGATAGTAAGATGATTCTTTTGACCCACTTCTAATTCTAATGAGATGACTCTGCTGACCCCACCCTCTAATGATAATAAGATGACTCTGCTGACCCCTCTCTCTAATGATAATGAGATGACTCTGCTGACCCACTCCTAATTCTAAAGAGATGACTCTGCTGACCACATCCTCTAATGATAGTGAGATGATTCTGCTGACCCACTCCTAATTCTGAGATGACTCTGCTGACCACACCCTCTAATGATAGTGAGATGACTCTGCTGACTGACTCCCTCTGATAATGAGATGACTCTGCTGACCCCTCCCTCTAATGATAATGAGATGACTCAACTGACCCCACTTCTAATGATAATGAGATGAATCTGCTGTACCCACCCTCTAATGATAATGAGATGACTCAACTGACCCCACTTCTAATGATAATGAGATGAATTGCTGTACCCACCCTCTAATGATAATGAGATGACTCTACTGACCCCACTTCTAATGATAATGAGATGACTCTGCTGACCACACCCTCTAATGATAGTGAGATGACTCTGCTGACTGACTCCCTCTGATAATGAGATGAATCTGCTGACCTCACCCTCTAATGATAGTGAGATGATTCTGCTGACCCCATTTCTAATGATAATGAGATGACTCTGCTGACCCTTCCCTCTAATGATAATGAGATGACTCTGCTGACCCCACCCTCTAATGATAGTGAGATGACTCTGCTGACTCCACTTCTAATGATAATGAGATGACTCTGCTGACCACACCCTCTAATGATAGTGAGATGACTCTGCTGACTGACTCCCTCTGATAATGAGATGAATCTGCTGACCTCACCCTCTAATGATAGTGAGATGATTCTGCTGACCCAATTTCTAATGATAATGAGATGACTCTGCTGACCCTTCCCTCTAATGATAATGAGATGACTCTGCTGACCCCACCCTCTAATGATAGTGAGATGACTCTGCTGACCCCTCTCTCTAATGATAGGGAGATGATTCTGCTGATCCCAGCCTCTAATGATAGTGAGATGATTCTGCTGACCCCACCCTCTAATGATAATGAGATGACTCTGCTGACCCCACCCTCTAATGATAGTGAGATGATTCTGCTGACCCCACCCTCTAATGATAGTGAGATGATTCTGCTGACCCCACCCTCTAATGATAGTGAGATGATTCTGCTGACCCCTCCCTCTAATGATAATGAGATGACTCTGCTGACCCCACCCTCTAATGATAGTGAGATGATTCTGCTGACACCATCCTCTAATGATAGTGAGATGATTCTGCTGAACACACCCTCTAATGATAATGAGATTACTCTGCTGACCTTACCCTCTAATGATAGTGAGATGACTCTGCTGAACCCTCCCTCTAATGATAGTGAGATGACTCTGCTGAACCCTCCCTCTAATGATAGTGAGATGATTCTGCTGACCCAGTTCTAATTCTAATGAGATGACTCTGCTCATCCCACCCTCTAATGATAATGTTATGGCTCTGCCCATTCTTTGCCAGTCTACACAGCAAAGCTGACAAGCAACCTGCAGTATTTAGGACAGTTGTGTCTGGTCAGTGGTCATTGTGAAAGCTGGAATATTTAAAAAATTTTATTAGAAAAGCTCCTTTGTATAAGTTTGTAAAAAAAAAAAACAATATTAACTTACTGCCGGCAAGATTTCCACTTATGTTTTTGATATAACAGATGCTATTCTTTCTTTTTGCTGTATTTGTTGCTCTGCTGTCGCCGTCCTTTACCTGCTTTACTCTGACATCAGCCCCACAGACCCCAGGAGCTCCGCCGCCGCCGCATCCATAATTCCCACAGCTACAATTATGACCTGAAATCACCCATGAAACCCAATTCCTTCTCCCGGAGAATGGCGCTTGGTTTCCGTCCAACCTCCATGCCAAGAACAGCTTGCAAATCAGGTGGTTCTCACCGTAGCGAGGGAATTAGCAGCTGCGGCCATGTTCTGTTTATGGACGGATCTCATCGAGAAGCAGCGCGCCATTCACTGCCGCCTGACCAGGGGATAAACACATTTCAGGCTCATGTTACCCGCTCCCGGGCGGATGGCGCAGCACTGGGCACAACTGCAACATCTGTGTCCCGGGCAGCAGCAGAACTTCACGTGAAAAGTCCTACAGAGCAGCCATTGTCCTTCACTTCAGACAGGTGCCGACATCTGGAGCCCCTGTCAGTGACAGGCCGACACACAGCAGCAGAGCCGCAGCACGGGGGCAACCTACAGCGCGGGGACCCACCCATCAGACCCCCGATATTACCTGCAGAATAGGAGGGCGAGCAGATAGCCTGCTGACAGTATCACCTGTGATAGGGTTAGATACATCGCTCAGCAGAGAGTATCACACAGGATCGGATTAGATACACAGCTCAGCAGACAGTATCACACAGGATAGGATTAGATACACAGCTCAGCAGACAGTATCACACAGGATAGGATTAGATACACAGCTCAGCAGACAGTATCACACAGGATAGGATTAGATACACAGCTCAGCAGACAGTATCACACAGGATAGGATTAGATACACAGCTCAGCAGACAGTATCACACAGGATAGGATTAGATACACAGCTCAGCAGACAGTATCACACAGGATAGGATTAGATACACACCTCAGCAGAGAGTATCACACAGGATCGGATTAGATACACAGCTCAGCAGGCAGTATCACACAGGATAGGATTAGATACACAGCTCAGCAGACAGTATCACATAGGGTAGGATTAGATACATAGCTCAGCAGACAGTATCACACAGGATAGGATTAGATACACAGCTCAGCAGACAGTATCACACAGGATAGGATTAGATACACAGCTCAGCAGGCAGTATCACACAGGAGAGGATTAGATACACAGCTCAGCAGACAGTATTACACAGGATAGGATTAGATACACAGCTCAGCAGACAGTATCACACAGGATAGGATTAGATACACAGCTCAGCAGACTGTATCACACAGGATAGGATTAGATACACAGCTCAGCAGACTGTATCACACAGGATAGGATTAGATACACAGCTCAGCAGACAGTATCACACAGGATAGGATTAGATACACAGCTCAGCAGACAGTATCACGCAGGATAGGATTAGATACACAGCTCAGCAGACAGTATCACACAGGATAGGATTAGATACACAGCTCAGCAGACAGTATCACACAGGATAGGATTAGATACACAGCTCACCAGAGAGTATCACACAGGATCGGATTAGATACACAGCTCAGCAGTCATTATCACACAGGATAGGATTAGATACACAGCTCAGCAGACAGTATCACACAGGGTAGGATTAGATACACAGCTCAGCAGACAGTATAACACAGGGTAGGATTAGATACACAGCTCAGCAGACAGTATCACACAGGATAGGATTAGATACACAGCTCAGCAGACAGTATCACACAGGATAGGATTAGATACACAGCTCAGCAGACAGTATCACACAGGATAGGATTAGATACACAGCTCAGCAGACAGTATCACACAGTATAGGATTAGATACACAGCTCAGCAGACAGTATCACACAGTATAGGATTAGATACACAGCTCAGCAGACAGTATCACACAGGATAGGATTAGATACACAGCTCAGCAGACAGTATCACACAGGATAGGATTAGATACACAGCTCAGCAGACAGTATCACACAGGATAGGATTAGATACACAGCTCAGCAGACAGTATCACACAGGATAGGATTAGATACACAGCTCAGCAGACAGTATCACACAGGATAGGATTAGATACACAGCTCAGCAGACAGTATCACACAGGATAGGATTAGATACACACCTCAGCAGACAGTATCACACAGGAGAGGATTAGATACACAGCTCAGCAGACTGTATCACACAGGATAGGATTAGATACACAGCTCAGCAGACAGTATCACACAGGATAGGATTAGATACAGAGCTCAGCAGACAGTATCACACAGGATAGGATTAGATACACAGCTCAGCAGACTGTATCACACAGGATAGGATTAGATACACAGCTCAGCACAGTATCACACAGGACAGGATTAGATACACAGCTCAGCAGACAGTATCACACAGGATAGGATTAGATACACAGCTCAGCAGACAGTATCACACAGGATAGGATTAGATACACAGCTCAGCAGGCAGTATCACACAGGATAGGATTAGATACACGGCTCAGCAGGCAGTATCACACAGGATAGGATTAGATACACAGCTCAGCAGACAGTATCACACAGGATAGGATTAGATACACACCTCAGCAGACAGTATCACACAGGATAGGATTAGATACACAGCTTAGCAGACAGTATCACACAATAGATACAGATTAGATACAGAGACTATATGCTGTATCCTGATTGTTTGGGACATTGTATACATTCATTTTGGGCGTGTCCTTCACGTCACCGCCCCCATACACCTGACTGTGGACCCCTCTTTTCTTGCGGTCGTTATACCCTGAAGGTGGGGGGGGGGGTCTGGTATAAGCCCTGGTGTCGGAGTCGTCTTCTTTTCCGGCATTGTCCTCATCAGAGCAGAGGATGTTCCAGGCAGGACAGACCTTGTTCCTAAATTTACGTCTCTGTGTGTGCGCGGCACAATGGCGTTTTTCGTGGCGCTCGTCCTGACATAGTGACCCCGGTGACACGGCTCCGTCTGTCCCTTTAATGTCTGTAACCATCTTGAGCCGATCCCCGCTGGTAAATTCTTCTCCATTGCTGAAATCCGGCTCTCACCTCCGCGTCTCTTTCTTTTTCCTCCCTGTTACCTATAATCTTGATTTTGACTCACACAAAAGTGTCGCAGCGAGAACCGCGCTCCAGAAGACTTTCATGGGAACAATTGAAAAGAGAGCGACCTACACGGCGGCTGAAAGGCGGCATTTAGAGGAGGGGGGAATCTATTAAAATTTAAAGATGCCGCGGACGTTACCAGATAAGATGTCGAGTTTTTATGTGGCCGCACAATGGGGAAAAAAAACACCCGGCGCGGAGTTCTATTTGTTAAGGCAGAAAGGTAAAATAAAGTCCTTTTCATCCGCGCTCCGGCGGCAATAACAATAAGCGCGGCTCCTCCGGGCTCAGAGATTCTGTGGGGGTTCAGATAATTCCTCAATAGTCCTACACGCCGCACAATAACTCCGACAGGAGTACAGCGCTCCGGAACGACCGGCTGGGCCGACATGAATGGGCCTCCGAATCAAAGGGAACATTAGTGCTGAGATCACAGCCGGACAAGATAAATAAATCTCTGCTTTTGTTGCAGAGGTGAATGGGGTTAAGTTAAAGTAACACAACCATCGCAGCCTATTCAGCGCTTCCCAATTATCCAGCAACCGCCAACCGGAGTGACGGGAGGCTCAGTGCCGAGCGCTCCGCAGAGTCATAATCCGAATTATATTTCTTAAAGGGGGACTCCACCCAGAATGAATACCGATGAGAATGGGTTCCTCGGTTTACCCTTAGTTCTTAGATGTGGCCGCGCAGTGTTTTTATGCACAGGAAGGTCAGAGGCGGACTGGTGAATGGTGACTACCTATGGCTCCCTCTAAGCCCCGCCCACGTGATTCACAATCTCTTATTTAAAGGAACCTTGACATTAGACACATCCTCTTGGAAATATTTAAATATTAAAGAACAGACCGCAGCTGGCGATATATTTCTATGCTGTATGGTAATGAGCATATGACTCCTATCTGATTGGCCAGGAGGGATCATGTGACCGGCTCCACAGCTTGTTTCTGTACAGGGGGCCACAGAGAGTCAGCCCTCATCACTAAGGGCTATGCACACGATCCTAATCCATTTTGCGATCTGTAAATTGCAGATCTGTACAGGCCGTGGGCCTCCCGCATTTTCCCGTTACGCACGTCACTCCCTACGTGAAAAATGCCTATTCTTGTTGGACATACGGATGCGGACTGCACGCAGTTATTTTCGGCCCCAATGAAAAGCGGATCTGATGCGGACTGAAAATTCGGTTGTGTGCTTGAGACCTCCAGATGTATTTAGGAAGTCCTCACACCCCTCACTGTCCTCACATTTTGGTCTCTCGCTCAGTTCCCCAAAAATGAGAAATCGTCACCAACTTACTGAGAAGGAGAAACTAAAATCTCACATTGACATAAGTCTTCAGCCCCTTTACTCGGGACAAAAGTCTTCAGCCCCTTTACTCGGGACAAAAGTCTTCAGCCCCTTTACTCGGGACAAAAGTCTTCAGCCCCTTTACTCAGGACTTAAGTCTTCAGCCCCTCTGGCAGATTCCAGCCTCTAGTCTTCTTAGAGATGATGCCACAAAGTTTGCACCTGGATTTGGGGATTTTCGGCCGTTCTCCTCTGCAGATCCTCTCCAGCTCTGTCAGGTTGGATGGGGCCGTTGGTGGACAACCATTTTTAGGTCTCTAATGACATTCCCAGAATTATCCTTAAGCCGCTCCTGTGTTCTCCTGGCCGTGTTCTTACGGTCATTGTCTTGTTGGAAGGTGAACCTTCAACCTAGCATGAGGTCCAGAGCTCTGGATCAGGTTCTCATTAAGAATATCTCTGGACTTTGCTCCATTCAGCTTTCCCTCCACCCTGACCGCTCTCTCCGTCACCCTATCATGATGCTGCCACCACAATGCTTCACTGTAGGGAGGGTATTGGGCAGGAGATGAGCGGCGCCTGGCCTCCTCCAGACATGATGTTGCCACCACCATGCTTCACTGTAGGGATGGTATTGGGCAGGTGATGAGCGGCGCCTGGTCTCCTCCAGACATGATGCTGCCACCACCATGCTTCACTGGAGGGAGGGTATTGGGCAGGTGATGAGCGGCGCCTGGTCTCCTCCAGACATGATGCTGCCACCGCCATGCTTTACTGGAGGGATGGTATTAGGCAGGGGATGAGCGGCGCCTGGTCTCCCCCAGATATGATGCTGCCACCACCATGCTTCACTGTAGGGAGGGTATTGGGCAGGTGATGAGCGGCGCCTGGTCTCCTCCAGACATGATGCTGCCACCACCATGCTTCACTGTAGGGAGGGTATTGGGCAGGTGATGAGCGGCGCCTGGTCTCCTCCAGACATGATGCTGCCCCCACCATGCTTCACTGTAGGGAGGGTATTGGGCAGGTGATGAGCGGCGCCTGGTCTCCTCCAGACATGATGCTTCCCCCACCATGCTACACTGTAGGGATGGTATTGGGCAGGTGATGAGCGGCGCCAGGTCTCCTCCAGACATGATGCTGCCACCGCCATGCTTCACTGTAGGGATGGTGTTGGGCAGGTGATGAGCAGCGCCTGGTCTCCTCCAGACATGATGCTGCCACCACCATGCTTTACTGGAGGGATGGTATTAGGCAGGGGATGGGCGGCCCCTGGTCTCCTCCAGACATGATGCTGCCCCCACCATGCTTCACTGTAAGGATGGTATTGGGCAGGTGATGAGAGGCGCCTGGTCTCCTCCAGACATGATGCTGCCACCACCATGCTTCATTGTAGGGATGGTGTTGGGCAGGTGATGAGCAGCGCCTGGTCTCCTCCAGACATGATGCTGCCCCCACCATGCTTCACTGTAGGGATGGTATTGGGCAGGTGATGAGCGGCGCCTGGTCTCCTCCAGACATGATGCTGCCACCACCATGCTTCACTGTAGGGATGGTATTGGGCAGGTGATGAGCGGCGCCTGGTCTCCTCCAGACATGATGCTGCCCACACCATGCTTCACTGTAGGGATGGTATTGGGCAGGTGATGAGCGGCGCCTGGTCTCCTCCAGACATGATGCTGCCCCCACCATGCTTCATTGTAGGGATGGTGTTGGGCAGGAGATGAGTGGCGCCTGGTCTTCTCCAGACACGATGCTGCCACCACCATGCTTCACTGTAGGGATGGTATTGGGCAGGTGATGAGCGGCGCCTGGTCTCCTCCAGACATGATGCTGCCCCCACCATGCTTCATTGTAGGGATGGTATTGGGCAGGAGATGAGAGGCGCCTGGTCTTCTCCAGACACGATGCTGCCACCACCATGCTTCACTGTAGGGATGGTATTGGGCAGGTGATGAGCGGCGCCTGGTCTCCTCCAGACATGATGCTGCCCCCACCATGCTTCATTGTAGGGATAATATTGGGCAGGTGATGAGCGGCGCCTGGTCTCCTCCAGACATGATGCTGCCCCCACCATGCTTCATTGTAGGGATGGTGTTGGGCAGGAGATGAGTGGCGCCTGGCCTCCTCCAGACATGATGCTGCCACCACTATGCTTCACTGTAGGGATGGTATTGGGCAGGTGATGAGCGGCGCCTCTTCTCCTCCAGACATGATGCTGCCACCACCATGCTTCACTGTAGGGATGGTATTGGGTAGGTGATGAGCGGCGCCTGGTTTCCTCCAGACATGATGCTACCACCACCATGCTTCACTGTAGGGATGGTATTGGGCAGGTGATGAGCGGCGCCTGGTTTCCTCCAGACATGATGCTGCCACCACCATGCTTCACTGTAGGGATGGTATTGGATAGGTGATGAGCGGCGCCTGGTTTCCTCCAGACATGATGCTGCCCCCACCATGCTTCACTGTAGGGAGGGTATTGGGCAGGTGATGAGCGGCGCCTGGTCTCCTCCAGACATGATGCTGCCCCCACCATGCTTCACTGTAGGGATGGTATTGGGCAGGTGATGAGCGGCGCCTGGTCTCCTCCAGACATGATGCTGCCACCACCATGCTTCACTGTAGGGATGGTATTGGGCAGGTGATGAGCGGCGCCTGGTTTCCTCCAGACATGATGCTGCCACCACCATGCTTCACTGTAGGGATGGTATTGGGCAGGTGATGAGCAGCGCCTGGTCTCCTCCAGACATGATGCTGCCACCACCATGCCTCACTGTAGGGATGGTGTTGGGCAGGTGATGAGCGGCGCCAGGTCTCCTCCAGACATGATGCTGCTCCCACCATGCTTCACTGTAAGGACGGTATTGGGCAGGTGATGAGCGGCGCCTGGTCTCCTCCAGACATGATGCTGCCACCACCATGCTTCACTGTAGGGATGGTATTGGGCAGGTGATGAGCGGCGCCTGGTCTCCTCCAGACATGATGCTGCCCCCACCATGCTTCACTGTAGGGATGGTATTGGGCAGGTGATGAGCGGCGCCTGGTCTCCTCCAGACATGATGCTGCCCCCACCATGCTTCACTGTAGGGATGGTATTGGGCAGGTGATGAGCGGCGCCTGGTCTCCTCCAGACATGATGCTGCCACCACCATGCTTCACTGTACGGATGGTATTGGGCAGGTGATGAGAGGCGCCTGGTCTCCTCCAGACATGATGCTGCCACCACCATGCTTCACTGTAGGGATGGTATTGGGCAGGAGATGAGCGGCGCCTGGTCTCCTCCAGACATGATGCTGCCACCACCATGCTTCACTGTAGGGATGGTATTGGGCAGGAGATGAGCGGCGCCTGGTCTCCTCCAGACATGATGCTGCCACCACCATACTTCACTGTATGGATGGTATTGGGCAGGTGATGAGTGGCGCCTGGTTTTCTCCAGACATGATGCTGCCACCACCATGCTTCACTGTAGGGATGGTATTGGGCAGGTGATGAGTGGCGCCTGGTTTTCTCCAGACATGATGCTGCCACCACCATGCTTCACTATAGGGACGGTATTGGGCAGGTGACGAGCGGCGCCTGATTTTCTCGACATGATGCTGCCACCACCATGCTTCACTGTACGGATGGTATTGGGCAGGTGATGAGCGGCGTCTGGTCTCCTCCAGACATGATGCTGCCACCACCATGCTTCACTGTAGGGATGGTATTCAGCAGGTGATGAGCGGCGCCTGGTCTCCTCCAGACATGATGCTGCCACCGCCATGCTTCACTGTAGGGATGGTATTGGGCAGGTGATGAGAGGCGCCTGGTCTCCTCCAGACATGATGCTGCCACCACCATGCTTCACTGTAGGGATGGTATTGGGCAGGTGATGAGCGGCGCCTGGTCTCCTCCAGACATGATGCTGCCACACCATGCTTCACTGTAGGAATGGTATTGGGCAGGTGATGAGCGGCGCCTGGTCTCCTCCAGACATGATGCTGCCACAACCATGCTTCACTGTAAGGATGGTATTGGGCAGGTGATGAGCGGCGCCTGGTCTTCTCCAGACATGATGCTGCCACACCATGCTTTACTGTACGGAGGGTATTGGGCAGGTGATGAGCGGCGCCTGGTCTCCCCCAGACATGATGCTGCCACCACCATGCTTCACTGTAAGGATGGTATTGGGCAGGTGATGAGCGGTGCCTGGTTTCCTCCAGACATGATGTTGCCACCACCATGCTTCACTGTAGGAATGGTATTGGGCAGGTGATGAGCGGCACCTGGTATTCTCCAGACATGATGCTGCCACCACCATGCTTCACTGGAGGGATGGTATTGGGCAGGAGATGAGCGGCACCTGGTCTCCTCCAGACATGATGCTGCCCCCACCATGCTTCACTGTAGGGATGGTATTGGGCAGGTGATGAGCGGCGCCTGGTCTCCTCCAGACATGATGCTGCCACCACCATGCTTCACTGTACGGAGGGTATTGGGCAGGTGATGAGCGGCGCCTGGTCTCCTCCAGACATGATGCTGCCACCACCATGCTTCACTGTAGGAATGGTATTGAGCAGGTGATGAGCGGCGCCTGGTTTCCTCCAGACATGATGCTGCCACCACTATGCTTCACTGTAGGGATGGTATTGGGCAGGTGATGAGCGGCGCCTGGTCTCCTCCAGACACGATGCTGCCACCACCATGCTTCACTGTAGGGATGGTATTGGGCAGGTGATGAGCGGCGCCTGGTTTCCTCCAGACATGATGCTGCCACCACCATGCTTCACTGTAGGGATGGTATTGGGCAGGTGATGAGCGGCGCCTGGTCTCCTCCAGACATGATGCTGCCCCCACCATGCTTCACTGTACGGAGGGTAATGGGCAGGTGATGAGCGGCGCCTGGTCTCCTCCAGACATGATGCTGCCCCCACCATGCTTCACTGTAGGGATGCTATTGAGCAGGTGATGAGCGGCGCCTGGTCTCCTCCAGACATGATGCTGCCACCACCATGCTTCACTGTAGGGATGGTATTGGGCAGGTGATGAGCGGCGCCTGGTCTCCTCCAGACATGATGCTGCCCCCACCATGCTTCACTGTACGGAGGGTAATGGGCAGGTGATGAGCGGCGCCTGGTCTCCTCCAGACATGATGCTGCCCCCACCATGCTTCACTGTAGGGATGCTATTGAGCAGGTGATGAGCGGCGCCTGGTTTCCTCCAGACATTATGCTGCCACCACCATGCTTCACTGTAGGGATGGTATTGACGCTTAGGATTGAGGCCAAAAAGTTCCATCTTGGTTTCATCAGAATCAATCAGAATGTTTTTTCTCACAGTCTGAGGGTTTTTTTAGGTGCTTTTTTTTACAAACTCCAGGCGGCTTTCGTGTGTCTGTTACAGAGAAGAGGCCTCTTTCTGACCGCTCTGCCATAAAGCGCAGATTGGTGGAGGCTGCAGTGATGGTCGACCTTCTGGAAGTTTCTCCCATCTGCACATAGATCTCTGGAGCTCGGCCAGAGTGACCATTGGGTTCTTGGTCTCCTCTCTTACCAAGGACCTTCTCCCTCAATTACTAAGTTTAAGGGGGCGGCGGCTCTAGGACGAGTCCTGGTCGTCCGTTCTTCTTCCATATAAGAATTATGGAGACCACTGTGCTCCTGGGAACTTTAAGTGCAGCAGAAATGTTTTGTCCCTTTCTCTAGATCTGAGCCTCCACACAATCCTGTCTCTGAGCTCTACAGGCAGTTCTTTCCCTACTCATGGCTTGGCTTTTGCTCTGATGAATTGTCAGCTGTGAGATCTTAAATAGAATTTACCAATGAAGATGGAGAAACATCTCAGAGAATCCAGAGAAATGGGAGAAACCAGAGCTAAATATCAAGAATGTCCATTTGAAACTTTTGTTTTTCCTTTTTAATGAATTTGCACAAGCAGTGACTTGTGAGGCGCCGGAGCGGAGGGGGTTCCTCACATCGTTGCTCCCTAGAGCCGTGCAATGTTAAGCTGCTTTCACATCTGCCGTTTAATTCCAGTTCTGAGATCCTCTGCCGGATGTCAAAACTGGAATTAAACGGTTCAGTTTTGTCCCTAATGATTGTCAATGTGGACAACACTAATCAGGATGCATAAGTAGGCATTCTTTCCGCTTTGTTGCGTTTTAGTGCCGGACACAAAACCACTGCAAGCTGCAGTTTTGTGTCTGGTTTGCGAAACGGACCAAACCAGATCCGGCATTGAAATCTATTTAAGTCAATGGTGCCGGATCATTTTTTTTTGTTAGCAAATAAACGGATCCGGTGCCCATTGGCTTACAATAATTTTTATACCGGATCCGTTATTTTCGGTTTTGATTTAATACAACCAGGATGCATCCGGATGTATCAAATGGCACGGATCCATTTAATTCTTGGTTTGAGATCTTCTGCCGGATCTCAAAACCGGAATTAACAACTCAGATGTGAGAGTAACCTTAGGAAGGCTTTTCATCCCTTGGGGCACCTACTGATTCTGGGGCTGCTGCCGGATGGTAGCTGGGGGGGCCTTGATGTTAGATGTTTGGATGGGTGCAAGGCAGGGAGTGTAGAGTGATACATGTATCTCTTTACTGCAGAGAAAAATAGGAATAGTACTATAGTATATTCAATTGTGGCAAAACACAGATCCAACTGTAGAAAGTTCAATTCTCTCCCAGGTAGCAGTGTATGGATTCAGGCAAGGATGGTAAAGTCTCTCTATAGAGACTAGAATCTAGGCAGGCAATAGTACAATGGTGGCTGCAGTGTCCACTACAGGATACATGGTTTTGAATGCACATCTGGCCAGGATGTATCCAAGTGTGATAAATGTCTTAACAGTATCCCTCACAACAGCAAAGTCTGAATGGCTGTAGTGGCAGATTACCTTACCTGACTCTGCAGATTCCAAGTTCCAAATTCTCTCCTTCTCTTTCTCTTCTGTAGATCTTGCAGTAATTCTGTCACCGCCAGATCTCTGAGAAGCTCTGACAGACGTTCTTTAGTACCTCTTGCTTGAGGTTCTTTTGTTTTGGTTTGGTTTTGTCATCTCGTTTCCCTCTCTCAGCTGTCATCTAGTTGCACTGATTGCATCCCTTTATATCCCCTCCCGTACTGCATCACTTTGCGGTTTATACAACTTCCTGTATTGTGCTCTCTGCTAGATGCTGCAACTGCTGATTCCTCAGATAAGTCTGTTCCTTTATTTGTGTTTTCCTGTTGGCTTGATCCTAGGTGACTCTGACTCCCTCCGTATTAAGAGTAGGGAGCCGGTGGTCGTGTCCCCTCACTATTATAGGGTTTTCAGGTGTCACACAGTCTAGGTACGAGGGCATGCAATTATCTATCATAAAGATCTTTGCATGGGCTGAGCAGTCAGGGAGATCTCTAGGGCTTTTATAGGGCTCACCCTTATGTTCCTTAGTTTGGGATCAAGTCAGTCTGATCTTTATTTGTGTCTTCTAGTTTTCTGCAACACCATCCGTGACAAATTCACACAGATATCTGTTAGTCTCTGAAACTTGAGACATAAGAAGAAGGAGCATAAGGCACAGCTTCCTTCCTCTGTGAACTCTTACTATACTCTTCTAAAGCTGAGTGGTGGGGCTAGCCCAGATCTAACCTCTTACAAGGGCTGAGCCAGGGTTTGCCATCCATACACAGTATACTGGGTGCAATACACAACATGCTATAAGGATGCAAAACATAATATTTAACAAACCATTTGCAGACACCCCCTGCAGCCCCACTGCAGGGGGTGTCTGCAAATGGTTTGTTAAATGTTATGTTTTGCATCCTTATAGCATGTTGTGTATTGCACCCAGTATACTGTGTATGGATGGCAAACCCTGGCTCAGCCCTTGCACGAACATTTCTAACCTTCTGTTTATAGGAGACTGGTGCAGAATAATGGGGGAAGTGATAGCGAGAAAAGATCTGAAGACTTTCCGAATGCTCTGTACGTACCATGCAGCCAGGCCCCACTACCGCTCAGGTTACTTCTATCCCCCAGCAAACAGTCAGAGGATCAAGTCCATCTTCTTTCCTACCAGAGATGGAAGGACAAGCTCTGGGACCTCCATGAATGGTGACATGTGATGGCATGAAACTGCTTGCTTTGCTTCGACTTTGTGAATATCAGTGGTCAAGGCCATATAGCGTGATCTTCTGAACAGCGACCCTGGTTCACGTCGATCAGCTGAGGGCTACGTTCACACTAGGCAGACATTTTTTTGTGTGCCATGGATTTTCCCTCAGATTTGTTGCAGACTTTCCCAAGGGTTTTACAACCCATGTGGACATCCCCCTCGAGGAGTCCTAAAGCACATTCACACAGATTATAATCAGTCACAGCAGTCCTTGTCCGCAGTGGGGTTCACAAACTTAGGATGGTCACTCATTACACCCGATGTCATAGGGAGTCAACCAGGTCAGCATTTGGATGGAAACCAACTAACCTGCAGGACATGGAAACCAGATGTGGCCACGTCAGAATCCAATCCAAGGCCACAAAGTACTGCTGAGACCCTGAGTAAAAATATGAAATTATATAAAATGTCAGATATACATCCATTATTTCTGCATTTTTCACTTACATAAAAAATATCTGAACTGTTAATAGGAGACAGTCAGCAAGGAGGTCAGTTCCAGGTCCCAGCTGTGCTGCCTCCTTCTTTCCTGCCTTTCACTCATCTCCACTTCTCCAGGCTATTGATGAACAGATCATAGCTGCCATCTATGTGGCCCTAGAGGTAAGGGGCCCACTGACTCTTTAGCAGGAAAAAATAATAATGCTTCCATCTGTCCATTATATTGCAGTGTTTATCTATGCAGGATATTTGTAGACATGAGGGAGATGCTCTGTGATCGGTTATTGAGGCGTGTGAGGCCAGAATTTTTGGTGATTTATTTTCCCTGTCAATATCTACCGTATATTTGAAAAAAAAAGTTTTCACACTGGCCACTAAGCCTAATAATAGGCGCCACTTCCTGGTCTGTGCCGATCACTTTTCAGCAGTCATCTCATTATCATTATGGGCAGGATTACATTGACAGATGTCACCTCTATATATAGATAACACAGGATCCGGTAGGTGATATCAGAGCTTATCTACTTCCTCCTGACCTCTGCACAGGTCACACAGCAGGCCCAGAAAGTCAATGGGGTCAGCTCCTGTCCATTGTGTCTGTGGCCCATGGTGGCTACAGTAATGCATCTCTGTAAATGCTGTAAACAATAGCTCAGGCAAGATGGCCGCCCCCATAATCATGTCCAGATCAAAAAATTAAAAAATATCTGCAATCAGAAAATAAAAACAGATTAGAGAAAAGGGAGATGTGTCGCTATCTGGTTTTAACTGACAGAAAAAGTTCTTGGCGACACATTACCTTTAAGGGCTGTTTCACAGGAGCGAGTCCATTGCAGGAGCGTGATCCTCCGTTCTGGACTTGCAGGAGCGCACGGCATTGTACTGATTTATAATGCTGTGTGCCTCTGCGTGACCTTACTGCTACAGAATAATAGTGACATGAAGCGGTCCGTATCATCCTGTAGCAGTAAGGTCAAGCAGAGGCACACAGCATTATAAATCAGTATAATGCCGTGCGCTCCTGCAAGTCCAGAACGGAGGATCACGCTCACACACGGAGGGTGTTTCCTGCAATGGACTCGCTCATGTGAATCAGCCTTTAAAGGCTAAATATATCTTCACAGGTAATTTTGGTTTATGATAGAATTTTTGGCTAAAAATCATATTTTCAATTAGCCTTTATTAAAAAATATTGAGCCATTCTGTCACTATGGGTTAACTTTTTTCTAGCTGTGTGACTGGTGCTTTCACTTTCACTTTGTGCAGGTCATCTAATAAACCTTATGTCTAAACTACCAAGAGGTCATAAACACTTATTAAGCCACATTCTTATCAGTAAGAGAAGAACTGAGCTATATTGAGTGTTTATAATGTCAGAGATCAGAGATAAGGAGCCCATCAGATCTCCAGATGACGGAAAAGAGAGAAAATCCACAGGCAGCTACTGGAGCATCTCAGCTCTGTACAGAAAAAAGGATTCAATATTTTTTATAAAGACCAATTGAAAAAATATATTTTTAGGGCTCTTTCACATCTGCGTTCTTTTCTTCCGGCATAGAGTTCCGTCGTCGGGGCTCTATGCCGGAAGAATACTGATCAGGATTATCCTAATGCATTCTGAATGGACAGTCCGTCCTTCAGGATGCATCAGGATGTCTTCCGTTCCGGAACGGAACGTTTTTTGGCCGCAGCAAATAGCGCAGCATGCTGCGCTTTTTGCTCCGGCCAAAAATCCGGAACACTTGCCGCAAGGCCGGATCCGGAATGAATGCCCATTGAAAGGCATTGATCCGGATCCGGCCTTAAGCTAAACGTTGTTTCGGCGCATTGCCGGATGCGACGTTTAGCTTTTTCTCAATGGTTACCATGGCTGCCGGGAAGCTAAAGTCCTGGCAGCCATGGTAAAGTGTAGTGGGGAGCGGGGGAGCAGTATACTTACCATCCGTGCGGCTCCCGGGGCGCTCCAGAGTGACGTCAGGGCGCCCCAAGCGCATAGATGACGTGATCGCATGGATCACATGATCCATGCGCATGAGGCGCTCTGACGTCATTCTGGAGCGCCCCGGGAGCCGCACGGACTGTAAGTATACCGCTCCCCCGCTCCCCACTACTACTATGGCAACCAGGACTTTAATAGCGTCCTGGGTGCCATAGTAACACTGAAAGCATTTTGAAGACGGATCCGTCTTCAAATGCTTTCAGTACACTTGCGTTTTTCCGGATCCGGCGTGTAATTCCGGCAAGTGGAGTACACGCCGTATCCGGACAACGCAAGTGTGAAAGAGGCCTTAGCTCAAAACAAGTACAATGCAATAATAATAATAAAAAATTACCCCCAAAGGTGTCTATAACCTTTAAGGGACATTAATATGTAAGTGCAGGGTTTGTTACAGTTGTTTCCAGTGGAGATAATCCTGAGAGCGAAACAGCCTGGACTCCAGACTGATACATTGTAGCCAACTATCTGAGGAGATGTGCTGCTGTGTTTAGTTCACAGGCGATTGCCTAGACTTATACACTGTAACAAACCTACAGCTGTGAGATCTATTTGGCCCGTTCAGGTTTTCAGTTTCTTGACATAATCAACAATGGCCTTATTCACTGACAGCAAGCAGAGGTCATGAAAATGGAGATAATGTGGCACAAAGGCTTACAGAGGATTGTCCAGACTGGATTCAATTGTAACAAACCCTCAGCTGTGAGTAGTGCTGTTATTATGCGGGTTATTTCTGGCTCTGAAATTCAGGACGTCAGCAGCAGCGTGCTACAATTAAAGGGGTTGTCCAGGATTAGAAAAACACATATGGGTGGGGTAGTCGGAATATATTTAATATTAACTAGCTGTGCGCCATATCGTACATTCGCCGCCCTGCGACATGGCCGCCTCGGGCTGCTGGTCCCTGGTTTCTATTGTTTTGATACAAAGATTACAATGATCTGGAGAAATGCGATAATGCAAACGTTTGATACAAATGTTGCGATAGTGGAGCCCCTGGCCACGCCCCTTTCCATGGCTAACCTAGTCGAGTGCATAACACATTCAGACCTCGTTTTCCACCCCTGCGCCATCGGTGACTTTTTCCCCCCCGTTTTTCCTTTAGTAACAGATTTGATAAAACATTTGATTTACGTAAACTCGTCTTGTTTTACTTTCTGCTCAATTACCTGTTAATGAAAAAAACCTGGCAGAGGGCGAGGAGCGGGAAGGGTGAGATCACTTTTCTGCAGGGCCGTCCGCTCGAACAAGCAACGCATTATCACAGGTTTCTATGAAGCTTTTCAGGCTCGGCCTTGTATGAACATCAGATTCAGATGAATTTGGAGTCTGCTCCAGGTCTCCCCAGGGAGGGAGGTGCATGACTATTGGCAGGGCCGCCTGGCCCCATGTCCCCGGACTCACTGAGCGAGGAATTCGCTGATAATCACACGGATGCTGGGGGTGGTCGAGATATGATGCTACAGGGGTGGGCAACCTCCGCCACTCCAGCTGTTGTGAAACTACAACTCCCAGCGTGCATACTTCCTCTGTTCTTCTCAGAACTTTCATAGAAATGAATGTCCCCAATGCACGAGCAACATGCGTGCGGATTCCGCAGACGGAACTTAAATGGGTCCGTGATCCATCCGCACCGCAAAAAAAAAAAGAACACGTTCTATTTTTTTGCGGTGCGGAGGCACGGACAGAAACACCACGGAAGCACTCCGTGAATGGGTCCGCATCCGCGATGTGGAGTGCACACGGCCGATGCCCATGTATTGCGAACCGCAATACGGGCACGGACAGGCAACGGCCGCGTGCATGAGCCCAAAAGCGAAGCATTTGTAGTTTGTCACATCCCATTTGCTGCCTTCCCAATAGCTCTCGGGACCCGACACCTTTAGGCTGAGTTCACACGGGCGAGATTTCCGCGCGGGTGCAATGCAGTAGGTGAACGCATTGCACCTGCACTGAATCCTGACCCATTCATTTCAATGGGGCTGTGCACATGAGCATTTTTTTTCATGCATCACTTCTGCAATGCTTTAAAATCGCAGCATGCTCTATATTCTGCGTTTTTCACGCAGCCCTGGCTCCATAGAAGTGAATGGGGCTGCGTTAATAACGCATTGCATCTGCAAGCAAGTGCGGATGCAATGCGTTTTTCACTGATGGTTGCTAGGAGATGTTGTTTGTAAACCTTCAGTTTTTTATCACGCGCGTGAAAAAAGCATCAAAACGCATTGCACCCGCGCGGAAAAAACTGAACAACTAAACGCAATTGCAGCCAAAACTGACTGAACTTGCTTGCAAAATGGTGCGAGTTTAACTGAACGCACCCTGAACGCCTCCGGACCAAATCTGTCACGCTCGTGTGAACTCAGCCTTAATCTCCTGGCTGGTTTATTAGTCAGGCAACCAGCACAATCATGCTTGCAGCTTTGGAGGTAACTGGAGTGCATTTAATGAAGTGAGGATGTGCATCACTCAACACTATGGGGAGAATTCATCGCTCTCTTTGTGCCAGAACTATGGCGGTAAAAAGTCATAAATGCTGGGCACGCCATTGTTGCACAAATACGAGGTGTGATTTTACACCTAGTGGGTGTGGTTAGCTATGCTAATGAGGCACATGAAAGATTTGTTAATAGCAACTTTTTAAAAAGTCACAAAAAAGGTACAATCTTACTCCAATAAAGGGGATGAGTAAAAACGAGTAACGGCTTTGAATTGCACCCACACTTCTACAAGAGACAATGACACAGTAGAAAATTACAATAATCTACTGTTTTTCGTGTATACAGCCCAGTGTCGTGTGCTGCCCCTCAGGGGTGGGATTCACATTTTTTTAAATCCCTCCTTCCTTCGCCTTTGCTTGCATTCTCTGCACCTAAACCTAACTGAAGCTGGTGGCAGGAAGGACCAGATCTGCAGTCTGATTTTCTCTATCTATCTGCTATCCGGCTGTGTTTTTGGCCACCAGCTCATCAGAACCATCCAAATCCCACCCCTGCTGACCATAGAAGTGGAAAAGGATGCCACATGACTGTATGACCATACCACGTAAAAGTCTGATGTGTGGTCATCAACCATGGAGATACTAAATATCTTAGGTCTATATAGGAGCTGTGACCAGGGGTCAGAAAGCTCCGCCACTCCAGCAGTTCAGAAACTACAACTCCCAGAATGCTTCATTCACTTCTATGGGAGCTGGAAGAGCAGCCAAGCCTGTTTGCATGCTGGGAGTTGTAGTTTCACAGCAGCTGGAGTTCCGGAGGTTGGGGACTGTTGGCAGCTATGTCCCCCGCCCCCAGTTGCCGTCAAACAGATGACACGTGACACGGTGCACATACTAAGTTGCTTTTATTAATCCAGAACTGCATGCTACAGATACTGTACAGCATGAACATGTATTCATTACAAAAAAATTTTTTTTTTTTTGCATGGTTTTTAAATACCATTTTGAAATTAAATCGGAATAAGAGCATCGAACTGAACGGTAACATCACAGCCGTAAGGAAACATTCAAAGTATTCACAAAAAATGTTATAGTTATTTAATTAGCATCAGAATAAACCAGAGGAAACCAGAGACAGATCTACGATTGCGTCATGTCAAATACAATGGCACTCGATGAACGGATGAAGAGTTTCTCAGTTTTGTTCCAAAAAAAATTTTCATTTTCTTTTTCGCTTTTTTTCACATTTTTTTTTCAACATCAACATGCCCGTTAGTTTTTTTTTTACTCTCCTTTTATTCGCCTGCTACATGTCTATACGTGGCAAGCAAGCAAAAAATTGGCAGTCTTTTTTATTTTTAATAAGTAATCTAATATACAGGATTTTGGCCCATGGGGGGAATTTGTGAACTTTTTTTTTTTTTGTACCTCATTATTTTTCAATGCTGCCCAGTCACCCTCCTACCAAATATACCTGTTAAAGATGACAGAAACTACATACAAAGCTACCTATGTAACATCACATCAGAACATGAGTAACAAAAATACAGCATCAAAAACGAGGAAGGGGATTATTCACCGGGAATTTTGGCACATCGATTTCTCCACAGTCTACAGTCCTATCGGCGCAGGCTGGTCTCCTGTTCCTTAAAGTAAATTTACAAGACGCCGTTATGGCAACAGCGAAAAAAGGGTTTCTGTCCCTTGTTAATTTCAAGTCTTCTTTTAAATGGCTTTTTATAGCAATTGTGTCTTTTTTGTTTTATTTTTGTACAATATTGATCCTTTAAATGCAGCTACATTGTCCATTTGGTGGCAACAGAGTGTCAAACAGCAAAAAAACAAAACAAAACAAAAAATATAAATTTATATATAAAGTTAAAAACCTTGTACAAATGATATATATTTATATATAAGATGCTTACACAAAGAAAAGAAAACTTTATACAATGCATGGGGAGGACAGACAATTTTTTGGGAAAAAGAGACAACAGAGAGGACACAAGCAATTCCTAGGCAATAAATACTACTTACTGGTCCAATGGCTCTGAAATAGTCAACGCACCCACCCAAAATTTCGAAATAGCATCCCTTTCCCCTCCCGCCCGGGAAAAAATAAAATAAAAAGAAATAAATAAAAAAATTGAAAAAACAAAAAAAACAAAAAGAGAAAGCAACCACCACCATGGAACAAGGCATATTAACACATTTGTTCATCTTTTTTGTGTTTCTGTACAATTTCAACAATTAACAACATAACATCACAATAAAAGTTGATTCACAAGAGGGCGCTGCATTCATGGTGCCCTGTAGGGTAAAAACTGGATGTAAAATGATTGGTTCGCAAGCTCGTATTTAATACAAATAATCAAGAACCAACTCCTTCCGCGAGGGCTGCTTCAAAATTGCTTTTTTTTCTATTTTCTTGTTTAAATCAGTCTTTTTCAAATGAACCTATCAGAACTACGACAGTTATGCATTTTTTTATTTTCATATATTTATATATATATATTTATATAATTTCCCCCTTCTTCCGATGCTAAAAAGACTTTTATTTTTTTGTTTCTCTTCTATTTAACGTTGATGATACAAATTTCGGCAGGACCTTGAGGCTCGTAGAAGATCTCTGCTCAGTCAAATCGGAAAGGCGGAGATAAAAAGACGGGTCAAATATTGACCAATGAACTTCATAAAACATTCTACTAAAGTAGCCGCTTGGCACAAATAATAAAAAATTAAAAAAATACCAGAAAAAAAAAAGTCAAAAAGAAAAAAAAAACTGAAAAGGATGAGCGTCAGTGTTTGGAGCAACTACTCTAGTGACTTGGTGACAAGTGAAAGGGGCTGAAGTTGAGTTCCAGCCAAGGACCGATGAGAAGGAGGGAAGGAGGTTGACGGCTGTGTTAGTGACAAGGAGTAAGGAGCTGAAGACTGTAATGGACTGGGTTGGTGACGGTGATCTGTTCCATTCTGACAAATGGTAGAGGGCCGGTTGCTGGACTTTCGTGCCGGACTTTCCGTCAGAGGTGACTGTGGCATGCACAGCCGGGCCAGAGGGTCAGGCTTCAACGATAGAGATAGAGGTTGTGTTTGTTCAGTTTGTGGTGTGGAGTCTCTTGGAGGGGTGTCTAGCATGGTGGGAGAAGAAGGAGGAGAGTCTAGTAAGCTTCCGTCTGAAGAGGGCGGGCTGACGCAGCTGCCTTCACCTTGTATGTAGCGAATGCACTTTTTTTTTCTCCTACAAACAGGAAAAGAGGCAAAGGATATATGAAAAGGCAAAAAGACCAACTAAGAACGTTACCTGAAAAACAGAAAATGCAGAAAAAAATAAAACCTGCTTTAGGCTCTGAGCAGTAGAAGGCAATTTTGTGAATATCTATTAATTAATTTATTGTGTTTTTCCAATAATTCCAAGCTCCTAGTTTGAATCAGCTAAATGTTCTGGCACAACTGTCCCCATACTAGTATCATAACTTGCTGGATGGGATCTATTGTAGCTCCTCATCTCAACAGACGGGGTACATCCTAATACGTTTCATATCTCACTGCAATCTGCCTTAACCTAAATTGCTCTAAGCTCCATCATATGTTCTATATCTGATCATACTAAGTTTTATAAATGACTGTTCAAACATGAACCAGAGGAGGTATAATTGTCAACCATGTAAGGTTCATAACCTATTGTGGATAGGAGGACATTAGTTGTAACTCCACCACAGGCCGTGCATTATAATGTTTCACATCTCAGAATTGCCATCATAGTACTGTAAATGATCTAAGCTCCCTTAGTGACCAGAAATGCCATATATTTGATCACACTAAGCTTTATAACAGACGGTTGAGGTTATACATAGAATGAGTCCTAGCTCCTCAGTCACCAGAGGTGGTATAATTATGAACATGCTACACTTCATAAACTATTGTGGATGTTGCTTCAATCAAACCTATCTCCCCCAGTCACCAGGGGTGGTGATAATGCCCTCACTGAAAGGAATGTAGAAGTGTGGGCTATATATTCAATACCAACCAACTTACTGAGCCTCATACACTACTAGTGATGTTGTCAATTAGGTCTACCAGTATCAGGAGGTGAAATAAATGTGATAAACTATCAATAAGGCACCATAGCTATCCCGTAAGGCACCAGAAGTCATATAGGTGTAATTATACCAAGCAAATAGCTTGGGTGTTAGAAATGTGTAATTTGAACTTCACCAGTAACAGAGGTGGAATAAGTGGTAACATAATAAACTACTGAGGATATTATAAAAAATATGTATCAGTCTTAGCTCCACAAGGCACCAGAGGTTGTACAGGTGTGGTCATAGTGGGCTAATTTGTAAATATGGACAATTTTAACTCCACTAGTGACCAGAGGTGTTATAAAGACTATCTAAGCTCCCTAAGTGACCCGAAATAGCATCATCTAAACTCTGTTCCAACAACCTCAATGACGCATGCAGGGCTGAAATGCTAATGGCAGAAAATGAATGATAGAATGAAACGAAAGGCATGAGCAATGACGTCATAACATGGGACAAGACTTTCTTGTTAGTGGTTAGAAGGGTTTGCAGTCAATACGCTGAAATGGTGTCTAGCAAGGTGGACTATATATTTGTAGGCACTTATATAAAAATGGACAAAACTACAGTCGGCAGTGTAAGGTACTGCTCCTTAGAAAACCGGCATTCCTGCAGAGAGCCCACTAGCAAGTTCCTTGGTCTCGGTTTGGGTGGAGTAAGACATTAACGTTTATGGCATTGTTCTGCACTGGTCAAAACTGGAAAAATTCAGATGTAGAAGATGGTGATCATGTGTGTAATGGAAGACTATGAGCATCCCAGCTATTCAAAGGAAGGGCCCAAGTCTGATGCCCTCGATACCTTCCAAGTGAATGATACTCGGTGCTTCGTTACAATGGTCTTGGGTCTACATACTAAGACCATGAGACAGGAGATGAAGAGACATTACACACAGAGAGGGAGAAAACACATACCTACCATTGTTACATTCCAAATTCAAAGACTGCTTGCATCAGAATAAAGAAATAACAGATTTAACCAAAGGATCAACAAGAAAGTAGTTAGAAAGCTTAGACCCTCCACCAAAGTTTGTCTGCTGTTCTGAACCCTCTGATATGATCACATTTGATAACCATGCTCCACTAGTGGATGCTGCATGATGAGACTCAATGACAGATGCCATCAAATATATGACATTGTGCTCACAATGCAATATTGTCTTAGGTACAATGCAGATGGCTGCTGAAAAATGGGGACATCCTACAAAGAGGAGAAGACTGAGAAAGTCCCTACAGAAGGTCCTACTATGATACCACCTGACACTACGCCTTGTTAAGGTTGGTATTACCTTGGGATAGTTTTTTTTTTTGTTTAATCTTTTTCTTTGTTTTATTGTTGCCCTTCTTGAGATTTTACCATGTGAACTGCAATTTAGTTTGTAACATAATTGTAGTGACTCTTATCGTTAGATGTGGGGCCATCAAGAAAAACTGTGTTCTTCCTTTCTATGTGCATTGGTCCTTGAGTGTGTGATATCAAAGCCAGGAGGCCATGCATTTAACAGTGCACCCTCTCTGATGATGTCAGGATGAAACTGTCAATCAGATTGAGGATGATTGATAAATACTAAAATTGGTAAATACCTATCCTACTCATTTTTAGAAAGTTTAAATTTCCAAAAATACACATTTTTGGAAAAGTGGCAATTTTATCCATTTGGGAAGGGTTAATAGTTAATAAAGTAAATGTAGTCAGGTGGTCATTGTCTTCTACACATTTGTAATTGTATCCCATTGTATACTCATTGTATTCCAATCAGGAGAGATACTACAGGGTGCCCTTGGTCCTCCTCAATGGTTACGAGAAGATATATCTCATGGACTTCTCAACTCCATGCTTAAAAAAATTGTCATACAAGAAGCGACTAGATGTGTAGATTTATAGGCTACTGGATTTTAGTTACTCTTGAGCTCCTCAACCCAGTTCTGTAGGAAGTTCTGCCCACTTGTTAGGGAACAATACCAAATTCTGGATCTAGACTATAGACTAGACTATAGAATTTTCCACCAGAAATTGAAAGAATATAGATTAATAGTCCAACCACCACCAGTAATGACCAGAGGATAGGAAGGAGACTCATTGGAAACATTCATGGATAGAATCATCAGACAAGATCTTGGAAGGACAGAAGGAATTGAGTTATTCCCCATGGACCTTGTAATAAATATACCTGCACGGTTTGCACCATAGGTTCTGCCGGTCAAGTCCAAACAATGCTCGACACTTCTTAGGAGCATTTGCATCTGTTAGCACAATGTAAACACACAAAAATACAGCACAATGGTGGATACTGCTCAGTTGCAGACATTTTTCTTAGCTATGGTTACCTATGGTATATGCAGTTTTTTTATTTTTTATTTGGTAATTCCCCCTTCGGTCCATGGCTAACATGCACAACATCTGGAATGATCAAGAAGACCCGTACAAGGCCAAGTGGATGGAGACAGACAAAGATCCGCTCTACTACATGTGGGATGCATAGAATGGCCAGTGTCAGGCATCAGGCAACCAAATCCACCATGAGGGGTAAGATTGGGTTTTGGAGAAGGTATGATGATAGAAAATGGTTTGTGATAACTCATGACTAATGAATGACCATGCATAGAGAGGAAGTCACCAGTCTATATGTACAGAGACAGAATGGTGACTGCTCATGAGGTAAATGGAGGTCCAACATCAATATGGTCAAGACAAGGCAACGAGCAATGTCCGAGGTCAATACAAAAACAACCAACGGCAAAAAAAGAAGAATGGGAAGGAAATCTCACAAGCTCTCGTCTTGCACAGTCAACAACTAGAAACCAAAGAGCCAAATTCTGCAGCTTTTGTGTATTGTTCAAGTGTATTCACTGCAACAGGAATGCCCAGTTTATTGGGGTGGTTAATAGATTATCGATGAAGATGAGAAGCAGGCAGCAATGGTCGTCAGCGAGTTTGTTAAATACTGTGATGGACAAGAGGCTGTAGATTAAAGAATGAGAAAAATGCGGGCAAAGGGGGCATTGGTTTTGCTGTCGCTACCTGTACGCTCCCTAGGATGGGTCATTGGCGGAAAGGTTTCAAAAAGGTGAGTATTTATTAACTCTCTTAACCTTTTCCTAGTGGATATATAAAGTTGGTGTGAGGACAACCTCATGGTCTGAAGTTGACCACCATGATCATTGGACCACCTTCATCTCAACTATCAAGAGGAACTAGGTCTTAGTCCAGAAAGTACCTGACACTGACCCTGAAGTCCCAAAAGGGTTCATTCTGCCTTGTGGGGCCCAAATATAGGCCCCCCCACCGCTTCATGGACTAACGATTAATTTTAGACACAGAGCGGGAAATTACCAGATAAAAATTATAAAATTAAATTAAAAAGAAAAACAAAATTGGTAAAACCAGCCATATCTAAATCTGGAATAACCATACACACCTGCAAGGACCGCACCAGTTATTCTGCTGATCAAGGCCAAAGCGCGCTCGGCATTTCTTAGGGGCGCTGAGGTCTGAATGGGTTCAAGACAGAAGCGAGCAGAAATAGGAACAGAAAAGATAATAAAAAAAAATCAATGAACTGGTTACTAATTGCAAAAAGCGCAGAACGTCATCATTATTACTTGTTTAATCACAGAGATCAACAGAAGTTCAGAGAAGGAAATGGATTCTTGCATAATTTGTGCTTCATTGGCAGATAGGACTAAAGCTGCAGTACCCCCAGGTGTCCAAAGACTGGAGCTATACAGAACAACTTCTTATGGGCAATTGCTTTATTTATTATTTGTTTCTTTTGGCTGTAATTTAACTACTTTTTTTTATACCTAATACATTTATTATAATTTTAAATTTCTTTATGTATTTATTATACTATTTATAATGTAATAGGAAAATATCTAGATTCGTTTTATTTTTTTATTATTATTTTTGTCTAGAGCTGCAATATGTTTGTGCTGTGGTTTTAAACCCCCCCCCCCCCCCCCCCAACATAAAGACACTGGACACTGCACCACATTTATTAAGTGTTCAAGACACTTTTTTGGGTAATCGTCTGACAAGGGGTGTGGCCTAATATAAAGGGTGTGGTCTAGTGAAAAGGGAGGTGGCTTAAGATGCAGCAATGTGCAAAATTTTGGCATGAAGTAAGCCAACTAACAGGTTGTATAAGGTTAGAGTAGACCGCATACAGATGCACCAGATTTATCATCCCGCGTCAGACACTGTGAGGAATCAAAGTTTGCACCGTCTAAATATTTGACAGGTTTAGTAAATTTTTCCCAGGAGATTTATGAAGCAAATGTGCCCCAAAAAAATAATAATTCACTGTGCCTGACTCGGCGTGTCTTAGCAGAAAAGGGGTGGGGCTTAACATGTGACAATTTCTGCCATAATGGCATCAAAATGATGACACAAAATATGCCAGATAGTTCAAAGACAACAGTGTCTAACGGCCCTGAGCCCCTGTGATACATCCGGTCTGCACAGTTTACGTCATCTATAGCTTTGGTGAATCTGCTGCAGTGTCTTATTTTATTACCCTTCATTACTATGATTTTTCTCATGAGCAGATTTATTACTATTTTTATGTCCTATGTGATATTACCCCTATCTTCTTAAAGTATGTGCACCCCATCCAAATAAAAAGTATGTGCACTGCCAATAAAGATGCATGTGCACCCCATCCAAATAAAATGTGCACTCCTATAAAAAAAAAAAAGGTATGTACACCCAATAAAAAGGATGTGCACTCCTAATAAAAAAAAGGTATGTACACCCAATAAAAAGGATGTGCACTCCTAATAAAAAAAAAGGATGTGCACTCCTAATAAAAAAAAGGATGTGCACTCCTAATAAAAAAAAGGATGTGCACTCCTAATAAAAAAAGGATGTGCACTCCTAATAAAAAAAAAGGATGTGCACTCCTAATAAAAAAAAAGGATGCGCACACCAAATATAAAAAGGATGTGCACTCCTAATAAAGAAAAGGATGTGCACTCCTAATAAAAAAAGGATGTGCACTCTTAATAAAAAAAAAGGATGCGCACTCCAAATATAAAAAGGATGTGCACTCCTAATAAAAAAAGGATGTGCACTCCTAATAAAAAAAGGATGTGCACTCCTAATAAAAAAAAGGATGTGCACTCCTAATAAAAAAAAGGATGTGCACTCCTAATAAAAAAAGGATGCGCACTCCTAATAAAAAAAGGATGTGCACTCCTAATAAAAAAAAGGATGCGCACTCCAAATATAAAAAGGATGTGCACTCCTAATAAAAAAAAGGATGTGCACTCCTAATAAAAAAAAGGATGTGCACTCCTAATAAAAAAAAGGATGTGCACTCCTAATAAAAAAAAAAGGATGCGCACTCCTAATAAAGAAAAGGATGTGCACTCCTAATAAAAAAAAAGGATGTGCACTCCTAATAAAAAAAAGGATGTGCACTCCTAATATAAAAAGGATATGCACTCCTAATATAAAAAGGATGTGCACTCCTAATAAAAAAAAGGATGTGCACTCCTAATAAAAAAAGGATGTGCACTCCTAATAAAAAAAGCATGTGCACCCCCAAATAAAAAGTATGTGCACCCCATCTAAATAAAAGGTATGCACACTCCTAATAAAGAAGTGTGTGCACCCAATCTACATAAAAAGTATGTGCACCCTGTCTAAATTATAAACATAAAGTATGTGCCCCCTCTCATGGAAATAAAAGCCATGTAGCTGAGCTCCTGCCTCCTGCTTTTTGTGCACACGGCCGGGGGATACGGCAGCTTTATAAAGTGCTCATCAGTCAATGTATTTATCTGTAAGTCACAACTTATGTAAAGAAAGAGAGTGAGAGAGAGAGATGGAGCAGGCAGCGGGATGAGCGAGCGGCTCTGCTATGAGGCATGCCTTTGAAGCAATGCGCAGCATGATTGGGGGGAGCAAACACAAGCGGAGAGTTCAGCATGCTGGAGTGAAGACACTTTCTAGAAGCAATAACATAAAAAATTAGATTAAGGAGGTTTTTGTAGGAAATCCTTTTTGGAACAGTCTGGTATTTTCCTGCTTTTCCCATAGTTAGTGTCTCGCCAAGAAGTCTGGGGAGCGCTCGGGAAACAGACTGTTATGGGGGACACATTCTCGGGGAACATACAGACAATTAGGATGCATTATAGAACGTGCTGGAAGCTGAGGCATGTCTGAAAGATGACAGGAAACAAAGGAGTCTAGAGCACCCTGAGTTTTACCCAGCATGCACTGGGGAAAGGCTGGAAGTCGCCTCCCCACCGGAGGCGCCAGGACGACAATACGCATCACCTCCCCTCACATGGATGCTCTGGCTTAAAGCATGTGACAACATACGACCACGTCCTTCTACAAGGGACCGACATAGGACTGCTCTGCCCATGACTACTGCATTTGGCACAACATTATCCTAGGATGCCCCTGTCATAAATAGTCTAACAATCCAATATACGTCTAAAGGAAACCGTCAGCATGGATATTGTCTAATATGAAATATATCTGTCTATTTTCCCACATTTATAGACAGAATGCAAATAACCAAAAATGTATCCACAAACATTGCCTATCCATTACAATCAGAAACCAGGATGCGGTCTCTGCGTGGGCACCACTGGCAGCAGACAGATCCAATGGACTTACAATGGGATCCGCTGGGTTCCTCTGAGGTGCCCCTCGCTTGGATGATGAAAATTTTTCTATGACAAATTAAGATAACCTGCGATGGAGGCTCCAATGCAGATGTGAACATAGCCTTAATAAAGCTGACCCGGATAATTAAGGAAAAAAGTTCTGCTTGGTGTCACTGAATAAATCATATGCTGTGTACATCTACAGGCTGCCAACCCACCATACTGACCTAGTCCCGCACACACGGCTGATAGGGCTTGTTACAATGTTGCAGTGCAGGTAAGAGTCCAGGACCGGAGAGGGATTTGTTTATGTCTACACTGATACATTGTAACAGACCATTGGTGAAGTGAGCAGGGCTAGCTCTGGGTGTATAGAAGAGTGTTACCATTCACTGACAGCAAACAGAGATCTTGAAAACGGTGAAGAATTAAAGCACAACGTCTAAGAAGTTCTCATTATGCAAGGATTTACGGGAGATTGGACGTGAGGTTCTCCATTGTATATAAGACTACAGTCTCCATTCTGCTCCGAGGCAGGGAAAGTAGTGCAAATACTGTGGGCATCGTCAGCATGGAGGACTCGGGGCTGTCTACGATAGTTCCCTCTTTCCGTAGTTGCAGAATAAGCAACTACGAGGATGGAGACTGGAGGAGGTACAGTTATGTGTGCACATTCAGGGAGCATGCAGTAGACGGGTCGCCTATGCTCCAGGCCATCATATGGGCAGGGGTGGGACCACCATTGTTCAATACAAATGACCTCCCATTATGCAGGTTATTGACCTTCTATGGGGGGCAGATATCAAATTGATGTTCAGCGGACCAATATCACAACCTGCTGCTCACAGGAAATCTTATACATGTATCTTCTTCCAACTGGTGGAAACCTAACCAGAACCAGAAGTCGTAGATGAGTCTGTGTCTACCCAAGGGCTGGAGATTTCTGCAAGACATGGATGGGCCTGTATGTAGCATGCATTAAAGGGTGTGCCCTCTGCTCCTCCTTTTTTTTCTAAAGCGGGGGTGGGACCAACATTAGGAAAATAACTCCTCTGAGGAGCAGAGAACATCCACAGTGCATTCTATTAGGGTCATTGAGACATTCTGTGCACAAGGTGAATGTCCACATCTGTTACAGAACCCGGTGGATGAGGTTTCTGTATTTTTTTAGAAGGTTTGAGCCATTTTTGGGTGCAGGGGATCCAATGGGCAAACTCTTACTAGCAGATACAATTTTACTAATATATGGCACATCCCCTTGATATACAAGCATAGAGAGGAGTGGTATGACTTTCAGGCAGGTGTCACAGCACCCAAAATTGAGGGCAACTGGGAGAACCTATATTGGGGCATACTCTCACCCCATAGCAACTGCCAGCATTTCCTCTATTACATTTAGCAAAGCAACGACGAGGAGTTAATTATTAGTGAAAGCACAGTATACGGTAGTAAAAGACACAACAAGGCACGTCCAGGTCCTGTATCCTGCGCTGACGTGTAGAACTACAACTCTCAGTATACTCTCTGCCTACCTCTATAGTGCAACCATCCCCCCCCACCTTTACCAAAGCTTAAAGCCAGAGCAACTGTGTGTCCGGGGCGGTGATCGGAATTTGCTGCGTCGGGTTCCTTCTCTTTCCTGTCCTCTCTCACAAGAAGTGGTTTATGTTAATAAAATTATGATGGCGATAAAATGCATTGTCAGGGAAAACAATCAAATCATAAACTTATAGGAATAAGTCCAAAAAATGGCTTAGCACCTGTAATCGGAGGAAGTGAAAGGCAAGGGTTTAGGTAACATTCGTTGTGTTCTGAAAAATAAGAACAAATTACACAATAGTCTGGAGACGGTCACTGGTATATACGGCATGTAGCGCTAGATCTCAGATATCGTCAAACCTCCTTAATGCCTGAATTACACAGGGATGTGGACAGGGAATTACCCCAGTAAAGCATGCAGCAAAGACCCCCGGCCACAGACCTCACACCCACACGCAGACGCACACATGCTTGCACACGCATGGTAAACACCACACAGTTATGGCGGCATTAAACTACAGGCTGGTTGCCAATACTTTACAGTTAATATTAAGTCAATCTCAGGATACAACATTTCTAGCGTTACATGCAAAGTTCACGTCAAATCTAGACTTAGACCAATGGCATTGGAAACAATGGGTTCGGGGGAGGGGCGTTACGGAAACTATGGACATGTTAGGGGGGGCTATATATGGGGTTGACTAATCACTGGTGGAGGGGTCGTACAGTCAGATACCACCCTGGGTATGCTGGCAGGGATGATGGGAAGGAGGGGCACTATAGGGTGGGGGTTACTTACCGTTACTCTCTCCTGGCTGCTTGTCTCTTTTCCTCTTCTTTTTCTTCCCCTAAAGAGGAAACATAAAAGACAGATCCAGTTTACACAAGGGGAGAAGGTCTACAATACATCTACATACAGGTGAGTCAACATCCATAGCTGCTATGTCTGATCTGCTAGTGGCCCCTGGGCCCTCAGAGTCTCAGGAGTTGACTGGATGGTATAGCAATGGTCAGGAGCATGATACATTGTATACAGTTATCACAATCAGGAAATGAGCCAAATGTGGCCAATAGGAAGAGACTGGACTACAGCAACCATCATGCTACAAAAACCATAACATTCGGGGTCATCAACAGAAAGAGACGAGAGAAGCGGCAGAGACATCCGGGTGGAGCGAATTATTCTAGATCCACCAAAGGAAATATGTATTATTCATGGGAAAGAAGTTTACAAAGAGCTCTCCCAAGAGGAGGAAGGAAGAAAGAGAAGGGAAGTAGAGGGGAAAGAGAAAGCAGATGGGAAACATAGATTAAAGGACAGAGGGGAAGGGAAGGAGGAGGAAGGGAAGGAGAAGTGAGGAAAGGAGAGGATAGGACAGGGGGAAGTGGAAACGGATAGGAAACACAGATTAAAGAACAGAGGAGAAGGAAAGGAGCAAGGGAGAGAAAAGTGAGGAAGGGAAGGAGAAGGGAAAGTGGAAACGGAGGGAAAATGCAGAGTGGAGAACAGAGGAGAAGGAAAGGAGAGGATGAAGGGAAGGAAAAGTAAGAAAGGGAAGGGGTAGGAGAGGGGAAAGTGGAAGCAAATGGGAAACACAGACTGAAAGAGAGGAATAGAATCAAAGGAGGAAGGAATAGAAAAGTGAAGATGGGAAAGAGGAAGGGGATGGGAAAGGCAGATTAAAGAACAAAGGGGAGGGATAGAGAGGATGATTAAGAAAGGAAAAGTGAGAAAGAGAAGAAGGGAAGGTGAAGGAGAAGCAAAAAAAGAGGAGGTAGGGAAGGAGTAGGAGGAAAAAGGGTAAAGGAGAGGACAGATGGAAGGACAGAAACAAAAAAGGTAAATGTAATCGGAAGGGTATACGAAGAAAAGGGAAAAGGAGCAGGAAAGAAGGAAAAATAACAAAATAAAGAAAGTAAGGGTATAGAAAAGAAATAGTAGGACAAAGGAAATCAAAAAATTACAGAAGGGAAGGAAGGAGGAATAATTCAGAAAGGAAAAGGGGGAAAGAAAAAAAGGAAAGGTAGGGGTAGAAACGAAAAATGGGGAAAGTGAAGCAGAACAGAATGATGAACAGAAGGGAGAGAATAGAAGGAAATTAAGTGAAAAAAGATGATAAATGAATGGAAGGAAAATAATTGATACAGTTAGCAATAAGGGAAATAGAAATGTAAAAAAACAATAGCAAAAGGGAAGGAAATCTGAGGATAATTAAGGAACATGGACCTGGAAGTAGTGGACTTAATAAAGAGGAAACTGTAAGGAAGTGGATAAAAAAAGGAAGGAAAGAGAAGGGCAGACAAAGGAAAATTGAAGAAGGTTACATAATAAAACAATGGGAAAATAAGAGACAAAATTTTGGGAAAGGGAAGCTAGGAATGGAGACTGAAGAGGAAGAAAGGGGGAATAAAGCAACAACTTTGTCTACGACGTCAGCGCAAACTGTGGGAAATAATGAAGGGGCTGCGGAGAAGACGTCTCGCCTTTCACTTTGAAAGTAACCTTGTCGTGTTTCATACTCTCAACAGATGATAACGGGGCTTCCATCTGCACCGGTCTGTACACGTCATCCTGCAACTTTTACTAAAACTGGTTGTGCCAAGTTTTGAACTTATCCCCATCCACAGGATAAGGGGTAACTGACTGGCGCCCTGACGCTCCGTTCATTTTCTACGAGAATCCCGGAGATAGCCGAGCACAGCGCCCCAGCGGACCCCCACCGATCAGCTGGTTGTCGCCAATGGGGGATAGGGGATAACCTCAAAACTTGTCACAACCCCTTCAATACATTTGTTTCTCCCTGGTTTCCTATTGTGATTAGATTTAAAGTCTCTGTCTGTATATCCATCCTGTATACAGAGACCTACTGTGACCGCAGCATTCAGTAAGAGTGGCAGGATGCTACACAATCATCTGGAGAAGCCCTGCAATAAAACAATGTAAAGCTCTATAGAAGGGGAATAAATACCACCTACATAGGAACCTACATAGTTATCCCTTGCTGACCAACCGGGGTAAAGCTGCATGTGCAGCTGCCGTTCCTTCCGTGCCAGCTCGTAGTATTTCGCTTGCTCCTCCCTTGATAACGCATGCCACTGTACGGAGAAGAAGAGGAGCCGGTGTTATTCTATATAATACAGAAAAATATCTCCTATCTATATATCTTATATCTATCTTATATATATCTATCTCTTATCTATCTATCTCTTATCTATCTATCTTATATCTATCTATCTTATATCTATCTATCTATCAATCATCTATCTATCTGTGATTGGAGAAGTATAATCCCCATCATGCTGGTTGTATTGCTCCCATTACTGCTGGACTATCACTCCCCTATACTGAATGATGGGAGGAGGGATGAAGGCGACACTCACCCTCCGGCCGAGGATCTGGTTGATGGCGGCGCTCTCTTTTAACGTGCATTCTGCGACCACTTTTGCTCGCATTTCTTTCATATACAACATAAACGCGTTAAGAGGTTTTTTTATATGAGGTTTCTTCTTTTCTTCTTCTTTTTTGGAATCCTGATGTTTTCTGCATCGGAAGAAACAAAACAGCACAAGCATTAGATTAGCTCCGTATTGTGGCGCTACGTGGACAGCAGGTCGGGCGGCGCGCGGGCCGTAGCGTCAGATCTAGGGGCAGATACGGAAAGGTAAAGGGCAGACTCACGAGCTGTGCAGGGATCCCACGTCACTCTGCGAAGATTCCTGCTTGACGGTTGGGTTCACTATGGCGGGATGAGGGATTCCAGTTGTATGTAAACTGTGATGTGGCGGTACCATGTGTGGGGGGAATCTGGAGGAGAGAAAACTGTGTAAATTGTCAGAATAAAGATGAATGAAAGGGGAGGGATGTCTCATTAACAAGAAATGCATTCATTATACAATGGCACCAGCATATACTATTATCATTATTATTATTTATTCATATGATAAGCGGTGCACATACATAATACAGACAATTGCACTAATCATAAACAAGATGAGTTACAAACTGGTACAGAAGGAGAGAGGGCCCTGCCCGCGAGGGCTTACGATCTACATGCTATGGCGTCATACCCCAGAATACATTCATAGCAGTCCCATATGGGGACGAAAACCTAATCCAATATCATAGGACATCAATTCATCCAAACAAAGCTGCAGAGGAACAACCCCCCCCAAAAAAATAACACATCAGCTCTCAACGTCACATTCTGTTTACGGTGCCGTCACCCTCATGGTTCGCAGAAGAGCTGGAGGCAACGCCCGGGGCAACCTCTGCACCCCTACAGTTCTGCCCCTGGAGGTATTATAAAAGGGAAAGTCAACATGAGCCTCATTGGGGTATATGGAGGAAGTAGGGGGGTCACTCACTTATAACCCCAATGTCAGCCAGAGCAAATAATAGGCAATGCATTCATCTGCACTAAAACTACACTTCATGGCCAAAAATGGCTGATAACAGGGAGCAATAGCCTGTATTCTCCTGTCCTACAGTCATCCTCTCCCCTGAAATGGCTGATAACAGGGAGCAATAGACTGTATTCTCCTGTCCTACAGTCATCCTCTCATCTGAAATGGCTGATAACAGGGAGCAATAGACTGTATTCTCCTGTCCTACAGTCATCCTCTCCCCTGAAATGGCTGATAACAGGGGCAATAGACTGTATTCTCCTGTCCTACAGTCATCCTCTCCCCTGAAATGGCTGATAACAGGGGCAATGGACTGTATTCTCCTGTCCTACAGTCATCCTCTCCCCTGAAATGGCTGATAACAGAGGGCAATAGACTGTATTCTCCTGTCCTACAGTCATCCTCTCCCCTGAAATGGCTGATAACAGAGGGCAATAGACTGTATTCTCCTGTCCTACAGTCATCCTCTCCCCTGAAATGGCTGATAACAGGGGGCAATAGACTGTATTCTCCTGTCCTACAGTCATCCTCTCCCCTGAAATGGCTGAATACAGGGAGCAATAGACTATATTCTCCTGTCCTACAGTCATCCTCTCCCCTGAAATGGCTGATAACAGGGGGAAATAGACTGTATTCTCCTGTACTACAGTCATCCTCCCCCCTGAAATGGCTGATAACAGGGAGCAATAGACTGTATTCTTCTGTCCTACAGTCATCCTCTCCCCTGAAATGGCTGATAACAGGGGGCAATAGATTGTATTCTCCTGTCCTACAGTCATCCTCTCTCCTGAAATGGCTGATAACAGGAGGCAATAGACTGTATTCTCCTGTCCTACAGTCATCCTCTCTCCTGAAATGGCTGATAACAGGAGGCAATAGACTGTATTCTCCTGTCCTACAGTCATCCTCTCCCTGAAATGGCTGATAACAGGAGGCAATAGACTGTATTCTCCTGTCCTACAGTCATCCTCTCCCCTGAAATGGCTGATAACAGGGGCAATAGATGTATTCTCCTGTCCTACAGTCATCCTCTCCCCTGAAATGGCTGATAACAGGAGGCAATAGATTGTATTCTCCTGTCCTACAGTCATCCTCTCTCCTGAAATGGCTGATAACAGGAGGCAATAGACTGTATTCTCCGTCCTACAGTCATCCTCTCTCCTGAAATGGCTGATAACAGGAGGCAATAGACTGTATTCTCTGTCCTACAGTCATCCTCTCATCCTGAAATGGCTGATAACAGGAGGCAATAGGACTGTATTCTCCTGTCCTACAGTCAATCCTCTCCCCTGAAATGGATGATAACAGGGGCAATAGATTGTATTCTCCTGTCCTACAGTCATCCTCTCCCCTGAAATGGCTGATAACAGGAGGCAATAGACTGTATTCTCCTGTCCTACAGTCATCCTCTCCCCTGACATGGCTGATAACAGGGGGCTAATAGACTGTATTCTCCTGTCCTACCAGTCATCCTCTCCCTGAAATGGCTGATAACAGGGGGCAATAGACTGTATTCTCCTGTCCTACAGTCATCCTCAGTCCCCTGAAATGGCGATACAGAGGGCAATAGACTGTATTCTCCTGTCCTACAGTCATCCTCTCCCCTGAAATGGCTGATAACAGGGGCAATAGACTGTATTCTCCTGTCCTACAGTCATCCTCTCCCTGAAATGGCTGATACAGAGGGCAATAGACTGTATTCCTCCTGTCCTACAGTCATCTCTCATCTGAAATGGGCTGATAACAGGGCATTGGACTGTATTCCTCCTGTCCTACAGTCCATCCTCTTCCCCTGAAATGTGCTGATACGGGGGCAATAGACTGTATTCTCCTGTCCTACAGTCATCCTCTCCCGCGAAATGGCTGATAACAGGGGCAATAGACTGTATTCTCCTGTCCTACAGTCATCCTCTCCCTGAAATGGGCTGATAACAGGGAGGCAATAGACGGTATTCTCCTGTCCTACAGTCATCCTCTCCCCTGAAATGGCTGATACAGAGGGGCAATAGACTGTATTCTCCTGTCCTACAGTCATCCTCTCCCCTGAAATGGCTGATAACAGGGGGCAATAGACTGTATTCTCCTGTCCTACAGTCATCCTCTCCCCTGAAATGGCTGATAACAGAGGAGCAATAGACTGTATTCTCCTGTCCTACAGTCATCCTCCTCCCCTGAAATGGCTGATAACAGGGAGCAATAGACTGTATTCTCCTGTCCTACAGTCATCCTCTCCCCTGAAATGGCTGATAACAGGGGGGCAATAGACTGTATTCTCCTGTCCTACAGTCATCCTCTCCCCTGAAATGGCTGATAACAGGGAGCAATAGACTGTATTCTCCTGTCCTACAGTCATCCTCTCCCCTGAAATGGCTGATAACAGGGAGCAATAGACTGTATTCTCCTGTCCTACAGTCATCCTCTCCCCTGAAATGGCTGATAACAGGGGGCAATAGACTGTATTCTCCTGTCCTACAGTCATCCTCTCCCCTGAAATGGCTGATAACAGGGGGCAATAGACTGTATTCTCCTGTCCTACAGTCATCCTCTCCCCTGAAATGGCTGATAACAGAGGAGCAATAGACTGTATTCTCCTGTCCTACAGTCATCCTCCCCCCTGAAATGGCTGATAACAGGGAGCAATAGACTGTATTCTCCTGTCCTACAGTCATCCTCTCCTCTGAAATGGCTGATAACAGGGAGCAATAGACTGTATTCTCCTGTCCTACAGTCATCCTCTCCTCCTGAAATGGCTGATAACAGGGAGCAATAGACTGTATTCTCCTGTCCTACAGTCATCCTCTCCCTGAAATGGCTGATAACAGGGAGCAATAGACTGTATTCTCCTGTCCTACAGTCATCCTCTCCCCTGAAATGGCTGATAACAGGGAGCAATAGACTGTATTCTCCTGTCCTACAGTCATCCTCTCCTCTGAAATGGCTGATAACAGGGGGCAATAGACTGTATTCTCCTGTCCTACAGTCATCCTCTCCCCTGAAATGGCTGATAACAGGGGGCAATAGACTGTATTCTCCTGTCCTACAGTCATCCTCCTCCCTGAAATGGCTGATAACAGGAGGCAATAGACTGTATTCTCCTGTCCTACAGTCATCCTCTCCCCTGAAATGGCTGATAACAGGGGGCAATAGACTGTATTCTCCTGTCCTACAGTCATCCTCTCCCCTGAAATGGCTGATAACAGGGGGCAATAGACTGTATTCTCCTGTCCTACAGTCATCCTCTCCCCTGAAATGGCTGATAACAGGGAGTAATAGATTGTATTCTCCTGTCCTACAGTCATCCTCTCCCCTGAAATGGCTGATAACAGGGGCAATAGACTGTATTCTCCTGTCCTACAGTCATCCTCTCCCCTGAAATGGCTGATAACAGGGGGCAATAGACTGTATTCTCCTGTCCTACAGTCATCCTCTCCCCTGAAATGGCTGATAACAGGGGGCAATAGACTTGTATTCTCCTGTCCTACAGTCATCCTCTCCCCTGAAATGGCTGATAACAGGGGGCAATAGACTGTATTCTCCTGTCCTACAGTCATCCTCTCCCCTGACATGGCTGATAACAGGGGGCAATAGACTGTATTCTCCTGTCCTACAGTCATCCTCTCCCCTGAAATGGCTGATAACAGGGAGCAATAGACTGTATTCTCCTGTCCTACAGTCATCCTCTACCCTGAAATGGCTGATAACAGGGAGCAATAGACTGTATTCTCCTGTCCTACAGTCATCCTCTCCCCTGAAATGGCTGATAACAGGGGCAATAGACTGTATTCTCCTGTCCTACAGTCATCCTCTCCCCTGAAATGGCTGATAACAGGGGGCAATAGACTGTATTCTCCTGTCCTACAGTCATCCTCTCCCCTGAAATGGCTGATACCAGGGGGCAATAGACTGTATTCTCCTGTCCTACAGTCATCCTCTCCCCTGAATGGCTGATAACAGGGAGCAATAGACTGTATTCTCCTGTCCTACAGTCATCCTCTCCCCTGACATGGCTGATAACAGGCGGCAATAGACTGTATTCTCCTGTCCTACAGTCATCCTCTCCCCTGACATGGCTGATAACAGGCGGCAATAGACTGTATTCTCCTGTCCTACAGTCATCCTCTCCCCTGACATGGCTGATAACAGGGGAAACTTTGCTTAGCGCCTCATAAAAGTAGATTTTAATTATAATGCACCATGGGGGGGCTGAGGGGGGGAGGGGGGGCTGAGAATGGATGGCGTCAGCATGGTGGGTTGATGCTGATGTGCATGTAGAAAGGATGCTACTGATAAAGGTGAATGCAGACACAGGGGCCACAGTGCAGCCATAGGGGCCCAGGCTCATTGTCATATGTGTATATGACTTCACCTCTAGGTCGCACCATTTCCATTGCAATGAATGACCGTGTACAGAATGTAGGAATGCGCTGGCCCTCCACTCTGGATAATAGAGGGGCCCCATAACAAGACCCCCCATTATGACTCCACAGGGTGCTATCTGAAAGGACATCAGATAAGCCAGGCGAGGAGATCGTCTATGAGGCAGATTCACATTTATATATTACACCAGGGCCAGAAGTCGTGAGGAAACAGAAGTACACCTCCCAGTATGCAGAGCCGTTAGGAAATGCTGGGTGGTGTAGTAGGAGCACATACTGTCTCCTGCAGTCAGTTCTAAGAACAATTTACCAACAATTTTACATTGTTAATTAAGTTTCTAGTTTTTATCATTTTCCTCTATTTCTTACAATTTTAACCTATCTACTTGCTGTCAGTGAACGGGAACCTGTCCAGACTTCTCCCTGCTGAACGTGTCCCTGCATCTTATCCAGTCTGAAAGCCATCCACAGCAATCTCCCTTCTGTCCTGATTGTTACAATGTATCAGTGCAGGGGAAATGTATCGGTCTGGCTGTTTACTACACAAAGAATTGTCTGGACTGGATACAAATGTAGCAAAAACCTCAGCTGTGAAAAATGTTATATCAGAGCCGGGATTTACTCAATGTACTCAGTGTTCTCAATGTCCACATTCGCTGACAGCAAGCAGAGACTCTGAAAAAAGGTAGACACTTTCTTCTTACTCCATGAGGCGGGTTTGTGTCTTCCTTCTGGAAATAATTTGGTTCATATAGAGAGAGCGGTGAATGCGTCAGAAGACGCATAAGGCCACAGAGAATTTAAGGATCACTGCGATATGTGGAGGTCAGTGGGCTGATATCGTATGGAACCCCGGGAGACAATGCAGTAGATGATGACCCTACAAGGCGCTTCTATATGACCCGTCCTATAGGCGCTGAGCCCTCCGCCGCTCGCAGTGGGATCCACACAAAAGGTGCATTTGGCTACATGGAAATAAGGAGCTTTCCTTTGCTTCCTCATTCCCAAGGTGAGACCATGCCCCATAAAGCGCAGCTCATTAGACGCCCGTCTCCTTTCATGGCTCGGAGCCAGGAGATAATGATGAGACAACTTATTAGGAACAACTAATTTTTTTCCTGTTGTCTCAGGGGCTCCTGTCGTCCTGGGGATTTTCGGAGCCTCTGTTGATGCTTCTCTCGAGCGCGTGTCATCTCGTCGTCTTGATTTCATGCATAAGCAGTGGGACGCATCTCTTTATCGGCTGCCGCCATTCTGCCTTCTCTTGCATTGAATTTATCATTATCTTCTCGCGCTTGGAACATTTCATCTCTTCCTGCCTGGGATTTTTTTTTTTTTTCGCCAGCCCGTTGCGCCCACTTTATGGTTTATACATGATGTGGCTTCTCTTTGAAGCTCGACGGTTTGAGAGATGCCCTCGTCAGGAGAAGTGCCTTTCACCAATTTAACATGCTGAGGGCCCCAAGCTCCAACATCTCAATCGAAAGGGGGTCACAGGGTGGCACCGGTGAGTGTCAGCAAGTGCTGTTTAATTGCCAATCTAGGTTTCTCCACGGTGTTTAAAGTATAATGACCCTTCACTTCATTCTGAGAATCCCTGGCCCCGGCGCTGCATTGAATGAATATCAAAGGCTACGACAGAACAGGGTGCAGCGCCTGCATTCCCATAACTGTCATGTGTCTAATGGACCTGTACTCGTGTCAGCCCATTATCACAATAATGTATTTAATTTGCTGTATACTCTTTGTAACCAGACACCTTTCATTCTGCCAACTTTGGATGGCAGCCCAAAAACGAGGGAAAAAAAAGAATCCCAAGGTGTCCCGCGCTCGCTAATAATAATCCTACCGGCAACATACCTCCGCTCGGTGCATTAACCCCGCAGCTGCCGGCAGAGCTACAATAACGCCTCCTGGCCCTACAGCCCCTATACAGCCCATAACTCACTTTTAGACCATTGGTTACAATGTATAATATCTGCAGAATGCTTGGGCCCCTCACTAAAGGCCGTGGGTCCCTTCCCTCACACTTGAGCTCATGCATTGTATTAAAGCACAACGTCTTGTTACATTAGTGAATTGTCTCTGGCCCCCTGGACCAATAGCCCTGTGGGATTGGTCAAAAGACCCTGAACCCTCACCGTACCTCATACACAGGGTGACTCTCACCCCATTAAGGCACAGGCTTCCTAGTCCCAGATATTAGATGTTATTTTGGACATTTTTGCACCCCTGGGTTTACAGGCTCGTAAATGATATTGTAAAGATGCAGCTATCTGTCGAGAAGGGGAAAACATTAAATGCTATGGACACCATTCGGGCAATTGTTTTATTACTGAATTGTACTTATTTTAAGCTCGAAATCATTTTTTCAATTGATCTTTATTACAAATATGGAATCCTTCTTTCTGTACAGAGCTGAGATGCTCTAGTAGCAGCCTGTGGCTTGTCTGTCTTTTCCGTCAGCTGGGGAGCTGATGGGCTCCTTATATCTCCTCTCTAACATAACACTAAATTATGGCTCAGTTCTTATCTTACTAATAAGAATATGCTAAGGCTACTTTCACACGCGCGTTTTGGGCGGATCCATCATGGATCTGCAAAAACTGATCCGTTACAATAACACAACCGCATGCATCGGTCATGAACGGATCCGTTTGTATTGTCTGTAACATCGCCAAGACGGATCCGTCATGAACTCCGTTGAAAGTCAATGGGACACGGATCCGTTTTCTATCTGTCCTGACCCACAATGTAAGTCAATGGGGGCGGATCCGTTTTCTTGGCACAATAGAAATGTTGACGTTTGGCTCTGTTTCGTCAGGCGGATAGCAAAACGCTGCAGGCGGCCTCCAGAGAGGAATGGAGACTGATCGGAAGCAAACTGATGCATTCTGAGCGGATCCTTTTCCATTCAGAATGCATTAGAATGCATTAGAATGCAAACTGATCCGTTTTGGAGGCTTGTGAGAGAGTCCATGACGGATCTCACAAACGGAAAGCCAAAATGCGAGTGTGAAAGTAGCCTTGCTCAGAATACATCAGTTCGTATCAGTTCAGTCTCCATTCCTGCAGAATTGCATTAACTGAACGGATCCGTCCATGACAGATCCGCACAAACCACGAGTCTGAAAGTAGCCTTAGATAATTGTTTATGACCTGTTAGTAGTTTAGAGATAAGGTTTGGCACAAAGTGAAAGTGAAAGTACCAGTCAAACTGTCACAGAATGGCCAATTTAAAATAAGATTTTTAGCCGAAAATGATTAAAATGCAATCATAAACCAAAAATGCCTCCAAAGGCTTACATAGCATTTAAGACCTGAGCTGCACCCGACAGACGCGGTCCAAAGAACGGTCATAAACTGCAATATGACGCAACAAAGTATCGAGAGAAATGTTGTGGTATTATTATAGAACACAGGATCCAAATCTCCAATAACCGCTGTTCATCACTAAGTGCTGGAATGATACAATATATAGAAGTCTGACTAATCACAGACTGGAGCGTTACTACACCCTAAATGGGCCAATTCTCACCAGGACTGGGCAGAACAGGCAGTGGAAGCAAACTGTATCATTGTACCACACATTAGAGAACACATGAAACAATGTATCCAGTCTGCACCATGCACTTATGGCCTCCAGCTGACTCCACATACAAGAACTTTATACATAAAGCTGAATACTGTTACTTGTTACATCTAATAGGATTTATTCTGACTGATGATCTGCAATCAAACTCTTCCTATAACTCAACCAATGCAACAGATATATGTATATATATGAATATATCTGTTAAAAAAAAAATATATATATATATATATAACTTTACACACACTTCTAGGTCAAATTTGTAAATAGACTCCAGAACTGAACTGCATGTTAGAGAAAAGTATACAGAAATAAGGAGAAAACTATACATTGACATGGGGTTGGAAATGATTTCCGATGCTTTTAAATTTTTCTATTTTTTATGCATGACTCCTCTTTTCTATGCACTGTAGGTCATATAATAACCTGAAGGTGTCGCTGTGCTCCATCGGCAGAAATGATATCCAATAATATATATATATACATACATATAAATATTATACAAAAGTAATCCAATTATATAGAATTTCTAGTTACATTATCAGATCTTTGACATTGTGGATCTAAAACATGCACACGACTTGTCCTAACCCACCCAACACAACATGAAATATTTGCAGCAAATTATAGATTATGTTCTGGGCTTCCTTTATGAGATCTATGTTACGTCTTCCCACCTCCCAAGTTTAATAGTTATAGGGGGTGTCAGGGGTTGCATCGGGGTCCTAATAACTTGAGGACCATTTTTACAACCAGAATGAAAATGTCAACTCACCTTGACATGGAAGCATTGACGGTAAGAGCTGTGGGGTAGGGATGTCGGAAGCCCCCGGTTGTGATTGGGTATACCGGCTGACCTTGCCTTAGAAGGAAATAAAGAAAGTGGAAAAATTAAGAATAATAGGAGAAATAAATAAGTAACATTCCAGCATTCTCATTTAATAGAGACAAAAATCTTGGGGATTGTACGGCGCAGATCAAAGCCAACTATATGAATGGCATAAATTTGATACGGGCGGCTAATTAAATTTTCTAACCCCAGCTTATGTCAATATAGGGCCTCTCTCCGGGCTGGAACGAGGTGTTTTGTTGTGATAATTAAAGGCGAAGCCTTTGCTTCTTTAATGGAGCCATCACGCTAATTGAGGGCTACGCCGGCAAAGAAAATAATAATGAATGGAAATTTATACCAAAATAAAGTGCAGGGAATCAAAGGCGCTCGGCGACGCTCTGGGTCCCTTCCGCTATTTAAATCTTGGTGAGAAAACATTAAATTAACAGATCTTAATTTGTAGCCTTTTGTCACATTAATGAGAGCTGACAAGATTTACCGGGGGAGAGTCCCCAAATCCTATTGTGGGGAAGCGATCGACAGTCACAGCTCGTTACAATAATTAATTATTACAACGACGTGCACTGGGGGAGATCTTGAGAGAGACGCTGAATAAATTATTGGTCCCTAAACCGACAGAAGACAGAGACTGCGTAATGACTGCAAAGAGGGAGGGTGAGGGGCTTTAGTTTCTTCTCAAAATTTTGTAACTTGTTCCATCTACATTCTTATTAATTCCTGTGCAGGAGGAGGGATGCGCCCGAGACAGAACCCCAACAAACTAAATGCTCTGCAGATTCACTGTATTCATCAGGTGGAGAGAGGAGAGTAATTAGGGCCACCACATATATAGTGGGGAAGACACTTCTATAGGACCACCACAAACAGTAGAGAATACACCTCTGATAGGACCACCACATATAGGAGAGAAGACACCTCTGATAGGACCACCACAAGCAGTAGAGAATACACCTCTGATAGGACCACCACATATAGGGGGGGGGGGAAGAAACCTGTGACAGGACTGCAACATATAGTAGAGAAGATACCTCCGATAGGACCACCACATATAGGAGAGAAGACACCTCTGATAGGACCACCACAAACAGTAGAGAATACACCTCTGATAAGACCACCACATATAGGAGAGAAGACACCTCTGATAGGACCACCACATATAGGAGAGAAGACACTTCTGATAGGACCACCACATATAGGAGAGAAGACACCTCTGATAGGACCACCACAAGCAGTAGTGAATACACCTCTGATAGGACCACCACATATAGGGGGGGAAGAAACCTGTGACAGGACCGCAACATATAGGAGAGAAGACACCTTCAATAGGACCACCACATATAGAAGAGAAGACACCTCTGATAGGACCACCACATATAGGAGAGAAGACACCTCTGATAGGACCACCACATATAGGAGAGAAGACACCTCTGATAGGACCACCACAAGCAGTAGAGAATACACCTCTGATAGGACCACCACATATAGGGGGGAGGGGAAGACACCTGTGACAGGACCGCAACATATAGGAGAGAAGACACCTCTGATAGGACCACCACATATAGGGGGGAGGGGAAGACACCTGTGACAGGACCGCAACATTTAGGAGAGAAGACACCTCCAATAGGACCACCACATATAGGAAAGAAGACACCTCTGATAGGACCACCACATATAGGAGAGAAGACACCTCTGATAGGACCACCACAAGCAGTAGAGAATACACCTCTGATAGGACCACCACATATAGGGGGGAGGGGAAGACACCTGTGACAGGACTGCAACATATAGGAGAGAAGACACCTCTGATAGGACCACCACATATAGGGGGAAGACACCTGTGACAGGATCGCAACATATAGGAGAGAAGACACCACTGACAGGACAACCACATAGAAGAGGGAAGGAACCTATGATAGGAACATCTCATATAGGAGAGAAGACACCTCTGATAGGACCACCACATAGAAGAGGAAAGGCACCTACAAGAGGACCACCACATATAAGGGGGAAGACACCTCTGATAAGACCAAAACACATATAGGAGCGAAGACACATCTGACAGGACCACCACATATAGGAGAAAAGATACCTCTGACAGAACCACAACATACAGGAGAGAAGAAAAATCTGATAGGATCACCACATATAGGAGAGAAGATATCTAAGACATGACCACCAAATACAGGACAGAAGACATCTATGACAGGACCACCACATATAAGAGAAAAGAAACTTCTGACAAGACCATCACATATAGGAGAGAAGACACCTCTGAAAGGAAAACCACATACAGGAGAAAGCACATATGACAGGACCACCACATATAGGAGAGAAGATACCTGTAACAGCACAAGTACAAATAGGAGAAAAGACACCTATGACAGGACCACCTCATATAGGGGGAAGTGACCTCTGAAAGGGCCACCAAAAATAGAAGAAAAGACACTTCGGACAGGACCACCACAAAAAGGGGAAGTCACCTATGACAGGGCCACCTCATATAGGGGGGAGACACCTCTGAAAGAGCCACCACATATAAAAGAGAAGACACTTTTGACAGGACCACCACATACAGGGGGAAGGCACCTATGACAAGACCACCTCATAAAGGTAGGAAGACTCTTCTGATAAGACCACCACATATAGGAGAGAAGACACGTCTGATAGGACCACCACACATAGGAGAAAAGATACCTATGGCAGGACCACCACATATAGGAGGAGACAACTATTCGGGCCACCACATATTGGGGAGGGCACCACTGATATGGCTGCCATGAAAGGAAGGAAGGCATCCCAGATCAGTCCACAAATATACAGGGAAGCAGAAACCCACATGGTGACAATAGGTACAATAAGGTCACAGCATTCATAAAATACAGGGGAGTATCACCCCAGATAGAGCTACCACCACTCTGCATCCATCACACACAGGAGACAGTAGCCTAAACAACCTATCCAGGAGAACCCTACCAAAGAAAGCACCCCAAACAGAATATCAGCAAGAATAGCCTCTGTCAGTCCCTTACATCTATCAGATACAACAGGGGACCCCAAACAGCGCCCCCATATACCATAGCCTTTGTGAGTCTATTACATTCACCAGATAAAACAGGGGACCCCAGATAGAGCCCCCATATACTATAGATACAGAGGGGGGACCCAAGATAGAGACCCCATATACTATAGTTACAGAGGAGGGACCCCAGATAGAATCCCCATATACCATACTTACAACAGGAGGACCCCACATAGCACCCCCCACATACCATCTGTCAGTCCATTACATCTATCAGATACAGCAGGGAGGACCCCAGATAGAGCCCCCATATTCCATAGCCACTGTCAGGCCATTAAATTCATCAGATGCAGTGGGGGGGGGGGGGGTTCAGATAGAGCCCCCATATACTATAGATACAGAGGGGGATCCCAGATAGAGCCCCCATATACTATAGTTATAGAGGAGGACCCCAGATAGAGCCCCCATATACTATAGTTACAGAGGAGGACCCCAGATAGAGCCCCCATATACTATAGATACAGCGGGGGGACCCCAGATAGAGCCCCCATATACTATAGTTACAGAGGAGGACCCCAGATAGAGCCCCCATATACTATAGATACAGAGGGGGATCCCAGATAGAGCCCCCATATACTATAGTTACAGAGGAGGACCCCAGATAGAGCCCCCATACATAGTGCCTTGAAAAGTTTTCATATTGGACTTTTCAACATTTTTGTCACATTACACCTACAAACGTAAATGTTTTTTTAATTAGGATTTGATAGACCAACACAAAGTACAAGTCTGTTTGAAGTGAAAAGAAAATGATACATGGTTTTCAAAATTTGTAACGAATAAAAATCAGAAAAGTGTGGGGTGTATTTGTATTCAGCCTCCTGTACTCTGATCCCCCTAAATAAAATCCAGTGTGACCTATCGCCTTCAGAAGTCACCTAATTAGTACATCGAGTCCACCTGTGTGTAATGTATTCTCAGTATAACTACAACTATTCTGTTAAAGCCTCAGATGGTTCTTAGAGAACATTAGTGATCAAACAGCAGCATTAAAACTAAGGAACACGCCAGACAGGTCAGCGAGAAAGTTGTGCAGACGTGTAAAGCAAGGTTAGATTATAAAAAACATATGGCAAGCCCTGAACATCTCACAAAGCACTGCTCAATCCATCATTCAAAAATAGGAGTATGGAACAAGAGCAAACCTACTAAGACATGGCCGTCCACCTAAACTCACAGCCCAGGCAAGGAGAGCATTAACTAGAGAAGCAGCCAAGAAGCTCCTGGTCACTGTGGAGGAGCGGCAGAGATCCACACCTCGGGACAACTATTAGTTGTGTGCTCCACAAATCTGACCTTTATGGAAGAGTGGCAAGAAGAAAGACATTACTGAAAGCAGCCATAAGAAGTCCTGTTTGCAGTTTACCACAAGCCATATAGGGGACACAGAAAACATCTGGAAGAAGGTCATCTGGTCAGAGGAGACCAAAGGGGAACCTTATGGCCTAAATACAAAACGTTCTGAGTGGCAGAAAACTAACCCTGCACGTCACCCTGAACACACTAACCCCACCGGGAAACATGGTGGTGGCAGCATCATGGTGGTGGCAGCATCATGGTGGGGGCAGGGTCTTCTTCAGCAGGGACAGGGAAGCTGGTCAGAGGTGATGGGAAGATGGATGGCGCTAAATACAGGGCAATCCTGGAGGAAAACCTAGTAGAGGCTTTAGAGGCTGCAAAAGACTTGAGACTGGGGTGGAGGTTCACCATCCAACAGGACAACCACCCTGAACATCCAGCCAGGGCTACAATGGAAGGGTTTTATTCATGTGTTAGAACGGCCCAGTCAGAGTCCAGACCTAAATCCCATTGAGAACTTGGGCAAGACTTCACAGACGCTCTCCATCCAAAATATCACCCTCTACATGTGCAAAGATGGAGAGACAGACCCCAAAACAGCTGTTATTGCAGAGAAAGGTGGTTCTACAAAGTATTGCCTCGGGGGGGCTGAATACTAATGCACGCCACAGTTTCCAGATTTTTATTTAGTAAAAATTTTGAAAACCTTACATCATTTTTTTCTCCTCATCACACAGACTTGTACTTTGTGTTGGTCGATCAAATAAAATGAAAAACACTGTAGCATAGCCTCTGTCAGTCCATCCATCTGATAAAGCGGAGGGACCCAAGATAGCGCCCCCATATACCATAGATACAGCGGGGGACCCCAGATAGCGCCCCCATATACCATATATACAGCGGGGGACCCCAGATAGCGCCCCCATATACCATAGATACAGCGGGGGACCCCAGATAGCGCCCCCATATACCATATATACAGCAGGGGATCCCAGATAGCGCCCCCATATACCATAGATACAGTGTAGGGACCCCAAATAGAGCCCCTATATACCATAGATACAGCGGGGGACCCCAGATAGAGCCCCATATACCATAGATACAGCGGGGGACCCCAGATAGAGCCCCCATATACCATAGATACAGTGTAGGGACCCCAAATAGAGCCCCTATATACCATAGATACAGCGGGGGACCCCAGATAGAGCCCCATATACCATAGATACAGCGGGGGACCCCAGATAGAGCCCCCATATTCCATAGATACAGTGTAGGGACCCCAAATAGAGCCCCTATATACCCTAGATACAGCGGGGGACCCCAGATAGAGCCCCCATATACCATAGATACAGCGGGGGACCCCAGATAGAGCCCCCATATACCATAGATACAGCAGAGGACCCCAGATAGAGCCCCTATATACCATAGATACAGTGGGGGGGACCCCAGATAGAGCCCCCATATACCATAGATACAGCGGGGGACCCCAGAAAGAGCCCATATATACCATATATACAGTGGGGGACCCCAGATAGAGCCCCCATATACCATAGATACAGCGGGGGGACCCCAGATAGAGCCCCCATATACCATATATACAGTGGGGGACCCCAGATAGAGCCCCCATATACCATAGATACAGCAAAGGGACCGCAGATAGAGCCCCCATATACCATAGATACAGCGGGGGACCCCAGATAGAGCCCCCATATACCATAGATACAGCGGGGGACCCCAGATAGAGCCCCCATATACCATAGATACAGCGGGGGACCCCAGATAGAGCCCCCATATACCATAGATACAGCGGGGGGACCCCAGATAGCGCCCCATATACCATAGATACAGCGGGGGACCCCAGATAGAGCCCCCATATACCATAGATACAGCAGAGGACCCCAGATAGAGCCCCTATATACCATAGATACAGCGGGGGGGACCCCAGATAGAGCCCTCATATACCATATATACAGCGGGGGACCCCAAATAGAGCCCCCATATACCATAGATACAGCGGGGGACCCCAGATAGAGCCCCCATATACAATATATACAGTGTAGGGACCCCAGATAGAGCCCCCATATACCATAGATACAGCGGGGGACCCCAGATAGAGCCCCCATATACCATAGATACAGCGGGGGACCCCAAATAGAGCCCCTATATACCATAGATACAGCGCGGGGACCCCAGATAGAGCCCCCATATACCATAGATACAGCGGGGGGACCCCAGATAGAGCCCCATATACCATAGATACAGCGGGGACCCCAGATAGAGCCCCCCATATACCATAGATACAGCGGGGGACCCCAGATAGAGCCCCATATACCATAGATACAGCGGGGGGACCCCAGATAGCGCCCCATATACCATAGATACAGCGGGGGGACCCCAGATAGAGCCCCCATATACCATAGATAGAGCGGGGGACCCCACATAGCGCCCCATATACCATAGATACAGCGGGGGGGACCCCAGATAGCGCCCCATATACCATAGATACAGCGGGGGACCCCAGATAGAGCCCCCATATACCATAGATACAGCGGGGGGACCCCAGATAGAGCCCCCATATACCATAGATACAGCGGGGGACCCCAAATAGAGCCCCCCATATACCATAGATACAGCGGGGGACCCCAGATAGAGCCCCCATATACCATAGATACAGCGGGGGGGGGACCCCAGATAGCGCCCCATATACCATAGATACAGCGGGGGACCCCAGATAGAGCCCCCATATACCATAATTACAGCGGGGGGACCCCAGATAGAGCCCCATATACCATAGATACAGCGGGGGGACCCCAGATAGCGCCCCATATACCATAGATACAGCGGGGGGACCCCAGATAGAGCCCCCATATACCATAGATAGAGCGGGGGACCCCACATAGCGCCCCATATACCATAGATACAGCGGGGGGGACCCCAGATAGCGCCCCATATACCATAGATACAGCGGGGGACCCCAGATAGAGCCCCCATATACCATAGATACAGCGGGGGGACCCCAGATAGAGCCCCCATATACCATATATACAGCGGGGGACCCCAATTAGAGCCCCCCCTAAACCATAGATAACGCGGGGGACCCCAGATCGAGCCCCCATATACCATAGATACAGCGGGGGGGGGACCCCAGATAGCGCCCCATATACCATAGATACAGCGGGGGACCCCAGATAGAGCCCCCATATACCATAATTACAGCGGGGGGACCCCAGATAGCGCCCCATATACCATAGATACAGCGGGGGGACCACCGATAGAGCCCCCATATACCATAGATACAGCGGGGGGACCCCAGATAGAGCCCCCATATACCATAGATACAGCGGGGGGGGACCCCAGATAGCGCCCCATATACCATAGATACAGCGGGGGACCCCAGATAGAGCCCCTATATACCATAGATACAGCGGGGGGGGACCCCAGATAGATCCCCTATATACCATAGATACAGCAGGGGACCCCAGATAGAGCCCCCATATACCAAAGATACAGCGGGGGGACCCCAGATAGAGCCCCCATATACCATAGATACAGCGGGGGACCCCAAATAGAGCCCCCATATACCAAAGATACAGCGGGGGGACCCCAGATAGAGCCCCCATATACCATAGATACAGTCGGGGGGGCCCAGATAGAGCCCCCATATACCAAAGATACAGCGGGGGGACCCCAGATAGAGCCCCCATATACCATAGATACAGCGGGGGGACCCCAGATAGAGCCCCCATATACCATAGATACAGCGGGGGGACCCCAGATCGAGCCCCCATATACCATAGATACAGCAGAGGACCCCAGATAGAGCCCCCATATACCATAGATACAGCGGGGGACCCCAGATAGAGCCCCCATATACCATAGATACAGCGGAGGACCCCAGATAGAGCCCCCATATACCATAGATACAGCGGGGGACCCCAGATAGAGCCCCCATATACCATAGATACAGCGGGGGGACCCCAGATAGAGCCCCCATATACCATAGATACAGCAGAGGACCCCAGATAGAGCCCCCATATACCATAGATACAGTGGGGGACCCCAGATAGAGCCCCCATATACCATAGATACAGTGGGGGACCCCAGATAGAGCCCCCATATACCATAGATACAGCGTAGGGACCCCACATAGCGCCCCATATACCATAGATACAGTGGGGGGACCCCAGATAGAGCCCCCATATACCATAGATACAGCGGGGGACCCCAGATAGAGCCCCCATACACCATAGATACAGCAGAGGACCTCAGATAGAGCCCCTATATACCATAGATACAGCGTAGAGACCCCACATAGCGCCCCATATACCATAGATACAGCGTAGGGACCCCACATAGCGCTCCATATACCATAGATACAGCGGGGGACCCCAGATAGAGCCCCCATATACCATAGATAGAGCGGGGGGACCCCACATAGCGCCCCATATACCATAGATACAGCGGGGGGACCCCACATAGCGCCCCATATACCATAGATACAGCGGGGGGACCCCACATAGCGCCCCATATACAACAGCCTCTGTCAGGCCCATTACGTTAATCACTATTCATTGAAATGTAAAATAAAGGAAAAATGTAAAAATGGTGGAACTGCTTACTGTGGTACTAACCATCCTAGCGGATGGGGGATCTGTCCTACGGCGCCCGGCGATAGTGGATAATAGGGCGATATGTCTGGAGGGTGAGGCGGCCGCGGGATTCCTGGGGAAATAAGAAAAGGCTTTGTTACTGCAGAGATAAAAAATCATCAAATGTAAGAGTTTTCTCAATAAAATAAATACACAAATTCTTTAGAAGCCCCAAGTGCGATAGCAGAACACGTGGGACATACATGGCTGAGAGGGGCCCCACAGCAAAGACCATAGGGGCCCCATTGCTGGGTTGTTTCTCCCTCCATGACCCCTATGAATGCTAACAATGCTAATTCCCTGGAGTCCTGGCACATGGAGCCAACTAGAACTGGGGCCCCTCGCTCTATGGGCCCCACAGCAGCTGCACGGTCAGCTAGATGAGAAGTATCATCCAAAGGGGGTTATATTTTCCAGATTTACAAAAAATGGCCTAAGTTGTACAATGTTGGGGTCACGGTGCTGGAATAACATTCCCTAAGATAACGCTACCCTGGAACAGTTACCGTCCCTTTGGAGCAGATCCAGATCTCTTCTACGCCATATTATGGGATTACTAGGTAAGCAATTGCCTAATGTATTCTGTAGAGGAAAGCTTTACATCCACAGCAACACTACAACTCCCAGGCTGTCTGGGCATGCTGAGAGCTGTAGTTTGGCAATTTCTGGAGAGCCACAGGGTTGGAGACCGCTGGGGTCGAGACTCAGTGCACTTTACCGCCAGATCCTTCCTTATGGCGAGTGCACTAAACTGTAAGTGGAGCAGAGACAGCAGCCGGGGTCTAACGAATTGCTGTAAGAGATTTCCCGGTCATTTCTCTGCCGTTCACCTTTTTCGGAGATAATGTATGAATAAATCAGACAGAGCTGCAGGGAAAAGAGATGTAAAACAGGGAGGAAGGAGGAGACGGCTCACCGACCGCATGAATAAATGATCACCGCCAACACAAAAGACAGGTGGACGGCTGCATCCAGCGCTAAAGAGATCATTTGTAAAACGCTGCAGCCGAGACATGAACAGAGAGTGGGCGGAGGACGCGTTACACTGGCTGTGTTCCCTCTGCGCCTGCGCCTTTAAATGGGGGGGAGCAGGTCCCAATGCATGAAGTGACAATGTATCATCTTGTATGACACATGATCACAGAACTTCCAATGGGCGCCGGCACTGAATCCAGCGGGTGAGGGCGCAGGGAAGACAACTGGATCTGCATGCTGTGCATTGTGACATTGACAGAGGTGTCAAATCTGGAATCTTGGAGGTTTCAAATATGGAGTAAAATGCCCAAATACTCCAGCCCTGCCCCTCTGATGATGGCATTACTATAAGCTGGCATCCAGTATTCTGGTCTCAGTCAGTACCATGATCTACTGTGGCCATCGACAGGTCCCACTGATGACCCGGCTCCAGACTGCAGCCCCTCTCAGTCTGGAGAATTAATTGCATGCATTGCAACTAACAATCGCCTTGTGGATCCAGAAGAAGAACATAAAAGTGTTGGATTCGGGGCGCTTTATGAGCTGGTTCTATACTGTCCACGGGACCTCCACCCACCACTCCCATCATACAAGGTCCTCCTGACTCTGGAAAACCCTATAACAGTTGTCCGGGGATGTTCTAGGAGGGTCCTGGATCCCAATGAGTACCATAGCAAACCACAGGGGTGCACCTAGCCTTTCTGCTGCCTGAGGCCAAAATTGAAACAGCACCCAACCCCTCCAGCCCGACTGTTGCCGGCATACTGTGATACAGTTGAATATAGAGAGATATTCCCACAGCCCTGCTCTGCCCCTACTTGCCTCTAGGTCTTGCCGCCTGAGGCAATCGCCTCAACTGGCCTCATTGTTGGTGCACCCCTGGCAAACCATAGACATTCTTTAGGGAGTACGTACCTGTTTTGGGGTCCACATCGGCCTGTAAGTGTGGAGGGGGGTTCCCAGGTGTAAAGTGCTCGTTACTGTAAGTGATAAGCGGTGTGAGGGGGTGGACATGATGAGGGTGTTGTACTACTGGCACTTTATTAGACTGCAGAGACACAAAAAGAAAACATGTAATGAGCACAAGAAAAGAAAATGGCGTCCAAAGCATCGGCGTCACCGGGAAATACCATTACACAGATTTCATACAGTTGTTCATGGCAAGTTATATGAGCAAGCTGGACATGTCACTGCATGGATAGACAGGTGTGCCATTCAGGAGCCTCGGAAAGCTGGGTGACTGCCAGGCAGACCTGCAATGAGGGACATATTGGTTGTCACCCAGCTTTCCTGAAAAAAAACAAAAAAACAGGACAGAATTTTTATGAGGACATAGAGAAATATAGAACCTAAATATGCCGCAATCTCGTAATGACATTTCTAAATCTACAATATTCTCCTCTTTGTTTTCTTCTTTTATCTTATACAAAGGCGAAAAGGGAGAAAGAAAACTTGTTCCATCAATGTAAACAACAAACACAAAGTATCAAAATGTATCCAAATCCTTCAACATGGTCTTCCCCACCTGTCCCCTCCCCCCGCTTGTTCTAAGACCGGTCCCTTCCTTCATCCCCATCCTCACAGGACATACAGAGCTCCCTACTCCAGCCCCTTCCTTCATCCCCATCCTATCCTCACCGGACATACAGTGCTCCCTACTCCAGCCCCTTCCTTCATCCCATCCTATCCTCACCGGACATACAGTGCTCCCTACTCCAACCCCTTCCTTCATCCCCATCCTCATCACACATACAATGCTCCCTTCTCCAGCCCCTTCCTTCATCCCCATCCTCACAGGACATACAGTGCTCCCTACTCCAGCCCCTTCCTTCATCCCCACCCTATCCTCACAGGACATACAGTGCTCCCTTCTCCAGCCCTTCCTTCATCCCTATCCTATCCTCACAGGACATACAGTGCTCCCTACTCCAGCCCCTTCCTTCATCCCCATCCTATCCTCACTGGACATACAGTGCTCCCTACTCCAGTCCCTTCCTTCATCCCCATCCTATCCTCACAGGACATACAGTGCTCCCTACTCCAGCCCCTTCCTTCATCCCATCCTATCCTCACAGGACATACAGTGCTCCCTACTCCAGTCCCTTCCTTCATACCCATCCTATCCTCACAGGACATACAGTGCTCCCTACTCCAGCCCCTTCCTTCATCCCTATCCTATCCTCACCGGACATACAGTGCTCCCTTACTCCAGCCCCTTCCTTCATCCCTATCCTATCCTCACCGGACATACAGTGCTCCCTACTCCAGCCCCTTCCTTCATCCCCATCCCTATCTTCACCGGACATACAGTGCTTCCTACTCCAGTCCCTTCCTTCATACCCATCCTATCCTCACCGGACATACAGTGCTCCCTACTCCAGTCACTTCCTTCATCCCCATCCTATCCTCACTGGACATACAGTGCTCCCTACTCCAGCCCCTTCCTTCATCCCCATCCTATCCTCACCGGATATACAGTGCTCCCTACTCCAGCCCCTTCCTTCATCCCCATCCCTATCCTCACCGACATACAGTGCTCCTACTCCAGTCCCTTCCTTCATACCCATCCTATCCTCACGGACATACAGTGCTTCCTACTCCAGTCACTTCCTTCATCCCCATCCTATCCTCACTGGACATACAGTGCTCCCTACTCCAGCCCTTCCTTCATACCCATCCTATCCTCACAGAACATACAGTGCTCCCTACTCCAACCTCTTCCTTCATCCCTATCCTATCCTCACCGGACATACAGTGCTCCCTACTCCAGCCCCTTCCTTCATCCCCATCCTATCCTCACAGGACATACAGTGCTCCCTACTCCAGCCCCTTCCTTCATCCCCATCCTATCCTCACAGGACATACAGTGCTCCCTACTCCAGCCCCTTCCTTCACCCCCATCCTATCCTCACAGCACATACAGTGGTCCCTACTCCAGCCCCTTCCTTCATCCCCATCCTATCCTCACAGAACATACAGTGCTTCCTACTCCAACCCCTTCCTTCATCCCCATCCTATCCTCACCGGACAAACAGTGCTCCCTACTCCAACCCCTTCCTTCATCCCCATCCTATCCTCACCGGACATACAGTGCTCCCTACTCCAACCCCTTCCTTCATACCCATCCTATCCTCAGCGGACATACAGTGCTCCCTACTCGTCACTTCCTTCATACCCATCCTATCCTCACCGGACATACAGTGCTCCCTACTCCAGCCCCTTCCTTCATACCATCCCTATCCTCAGCGGACATACAGTGCTCCCTACTCCAGTCACTTCCTTCATACCCATCCTATCCTCAGCGGACATACAGTGCTCCCTACTCCAGTCACTTCCTTCATACCCATCCTATCCTCACGGACATACAGTGCTCCCTACTCCAGCCCCTTCCTTCATACCCATCCTATCCTCACAGGACATACAGTGCTCCCTACTCCAGCCCCTTCCTTCAATCCCTATCCTATCCTCAGCGGACATACAGTGCTCCCTACTCCAGTCCCTTCCTTCATACCCATCCAGCCTCAGCGGACATACAGTGCTCCTACTCCAGTCACTTTCCTTCATCCCCATCCCTATCCTCACGGACATACAGTGCTCCCTACTCCCAGCCCCTTCCTGTCATCCCTATCCATTCCTCAGCAGGACAGACATGCTCCCTACTCCACCCCTCCCTTCATCCCTATCCTATCCTCACCGGACAGACAGTGCCTCCGACCCAGCCACCTTCCTCATCCTCATCCTATAACTCACAGGACATACAGTGGTCCCTACTCCGAGCCCCTTCCTTCATCCCCATACTATCCCACCGACATACAGCTCCCTTCTCCACCCCTTCCTTCATCCTCATCCTATACTCACAGACATACAGTGCTTCCTACTCCAACCCCTTCCTTCATCCCCATCCTATCCTCACCGGACATACAGTGCTCCCTACTCCAGCCCCTTCCTTCATACCCATCCTATCCTCACCGGACATACAGTGCTCCCTACTCCAGCCCCTTCCTTCATACCCATCCTATCCTCACCGGACATACAGTGCTCCCTACTCCAGCCCCTTCCTTCATCCCCACCCTGATGTCAGCCACTTAAATGGCGTCATGGGCTGCAAATTCAGAAAAAATTGCTAAACTTTTTGATGATGCAGGTCATATATTTCATTTCAGACATTTCACCTGACTTAATCTAGGCCGCCAAAAATGCTGACAACTTTCTTTTAATTTTAAACGTCTGACACCTCTCATATATCCATCAAATCGTTATATAAATACAAATTTCCGTTTTTTTTCTCCAAATTTTCCGATATTATTTCCGTTATTTTGCTTTTAATAAAATAAAAGTTTTATTTCTGAATTGCATGATGGGGGTTGTAGTCTATATACCTTCTACTTCTGATCACTAGAAACCCTCAATACTTTTCTATTTTGAACTTTTTACATTTGTTGAAAAAAATTGTTCAAAATGTCTCTTGTTTCAGCCCCATCCAGTGTCGGCCTAGCCCCATTTTTCTATGTTCCTCATATCGCCTTCTTGCTTCTTTTTGGAGGGCAGGCTCTCACGGCAGAGCTGGTCCCTTCCTCTCGGTGACAGGGCCCACCTCCTCTTCCCCCCTAGCAATTTTCTCCTGTGATGGCATAAAGGCATGGCGTGCTGAGGCACGAGCCCCTCCACCCTCCTCTCTGACTCCCTCCGATTCACACCCTTTTGTGATGTAAGTCGGCGCAGCGGGGTACTCTGCCTTTAATAGTGTCCGAGGCCAGCCCCGCACAACCTCCGGATTTGTTAACGTGCACTGTATCTCGCTCCCAGAGTCGGTAGCCCCCTTTATAAAACCGGGATCTAAGGACCTGCCTTGTATATTCCATGACATTGACGAGATCTTGTTTCGCCCGCTACTCAGTTCTCAAAGACTTTTATCACAAAACGAAATGGCGGCGAGTGCTGTGAACAGACCGGCGAGGAGTCGCCTCCCGTAAACACAGCGGCCTGCATGCCGGGGCCAGGTTCACGCTTTTATCCACAAAAACGCTGCACGGATTCCCACACGGGAACCACTCAGACCGAAAATCCATATTCCCCAAGGTGGAATTGAGCCGGAGTTTTACAAGACAGAACACGGAGGCAGATTATGTGGCCGGCGGATAAGGAGGCGGCGCTGGTGGTAATGGCTGAACAGATTACAGATATCGCCTCATTTCCATAAGCAGCTTGTATCAATGCCCAGGGACCGGCAGCGCGACCTGACAAGAGTTAATGCTTCTTACATCACGTTTTCCTTGTTCCCTTCCACAATCGCTGACACGGCCGCTGCACGCTAAGATTTCTCTTGTTTCCTTGCAAAAGTTGAGACGCTTTAAAATCTCGTGAGCTCTTGTCAATGGCGCCGACTAATAAGTACAATGGGTGTCATTGTAAAGCAGATCCCGGCCTCTGGGGGCCACAAAGTCTTTAATGTAAAATGATTGTGCAAATCTGGAAGGGGGGGCGGCTGCAAAAAAAGGGGGTACGGGGAGCGAGGGCAGTGAAAATAACACATAACGTGTGTCACGGAATAATCATCATCATAAAGCAATAATATTATTATATCGTATTAACTAATCACAGAGAGAATGTAAAACAAATAATAAATACAATAAGATAGAAAGATAGATAATAGATAGATAATAGATAGATAATAGATAGATGATAGAGGAGATAGTAGATAGATAGAATAGATAGATAGATAGATAGATAGATAGATAGATAGATAGATAGATAGATAGATAGATAGGATGATGATAGGATAGATAGATAGATAGATAGATTGATAGAGGGATGATAGATAGGATGATAGATAGAGATAGATCTGCTCGCTCGCTGCTCGCTCTCTCGCTCGCTGCTCGGGCTGCTCGCTCGTCGCTGCTGCGGGCTTGCTCGATGCTCGCTCGCTCGCTCGCTGCTCGCGGGCTCGCTCTCGCTCGCTCTATCGCTCGCTCGCTCGCTCGCTCTCTCTCCTCTCGCGCTGCTCGCTCCTCTCGCTCGCTCGCTCGCTCGCTCGCCTCGCTCGCTCGCTCTCTCGCTCGCTGCTCGCGGGCTGCTCGCTCGCTCGCTCGCTGCTCGCGGGCTGCTCGCTCGCTCGCTCGCTGCTCGCTCGCTCGCTCGCTCGCTGCTCGCGGCTGCTCGCTCGCTCCTCTCTCGCTCCCGCGCTCGCTCGCTCGCTCTGCTCGCTGCTCGCTCGCTCGCTCGCTCGCTCGCTGCTCGCGGGCTGCTCGCTCGCTCGCTCTGCTCGCGGGCTGCTCGCTCGCTCGCTCGCTCGCTCGCTCGCTCGCTCGCTCGCTCGCTGCTCGCGGCTGCTCGCTCGCTCGCTCGCTCGCTCGCTCGCTCCTCGCTCGCTGCTCGCTCCTCGCTCGCTCTCGCTCGCTCGCTCGCTCGCTCGCTGCTCGCGGGCTGCTCGCTCGCTCTCTCGCTCGCGGGCTGCTCGCTCGCTCGCTCGCTCGCTCGCTCGCTCGCTCGCTGCTCGCGGGCTGCTCGCTCGCTCGCTCGCTCGCTCGCTCGCTCCTCCTCGCTCGCCGCTCGCTCGCTCCTCGCTCGCTGCTCGCTCTTCTCCTCGCTCGCTCGATCGCTATGCGCTCGTCTCGCCCGATCGTGTCGTGTGGCTTGTGTTGGGCTGCCCTTGCGTTTCGGGTTGCTAGAGGGTCCGCCGCCCTTTTCGCTATTCCGGAGAGCTGACTTGTTTTTCAACTTTATATCTATTGACCCACAACCCACGGCCGCGGAGGGATTGCACCCACATCTCATCTATTTTGATAAGTGCTGCTGTTTCTTTTTGTTTTATACAAATATATTGATAGAAAATGATAGATAAACCAATAGATAGAGATCAGATTTGGGCCCCGGCTCCTGGATCGGCCTTCATTACACACTTCTGCAGTCTATTCATTTTGTGTTTGTTGCTCTGCGCTATTCCAGCCGCTGCTTTCCAGTCCTTCAAATTCAAATCAGCTTTATTGGCAGGACTAAATACATGATAGCATTACCAAAGCAAGTAGGAACTTGTTGGGTAGGCTTGGGGGATGGGGACACATCCAGGGTGGGGGTATAGGGTAGGTTGGGGGGGGGGGTGGATATAGGGTAGGTTTGGGGGATGGGGACACGTCCAGGGTGGGGGTATAGGGTAGGTTTGGGGGTGTGGGTATAGGGTAGGTTTGGGGGATGGGGACACATCCAGGGTGGGGGTATAGGGTAGGTTTGGGGGGGGGGGGTATAGGATAGGTTTGGGGGATGGGAACACATCTAGGGTGGGGTATAGGGTAGGTTTGGGGGGGTGGGGGTATAGGGTAGATTTGGGGGATGGGGACACATCCATGAAACAGGTATAGGGTAGGTTTGGGGGGTGGGGGTATAGGGTAGGTTTGGGGGATGGGGACACATCCATGGAACGGGTATAGGGTAGGTTTGGGGGGTGGGGGTATAGGGTAGGTTTGGGGTGATGGGGACGCGTCCAGGGTGGGGGTATAGGTAGGTTTGGGGGATGGGGACACATCCAGGGTGGGGGTATAGAGTAGGTTTGGGGTGTGGGGGTATAGGGTAGGTTTGGGGGATGAGGACACGTCCAGAGTGGGGGTATAAGGTAGGTTTGGGGGGTGGGGACACATCCAGGGTGGGGGTATAGGGTAGGTTTGGGGGGATGGGGACACATCCAGTGTGGGGATATAGGGTAGGTTTGGGGGATGGGGACACATCCAGGGTGGGGGTATAGGGTAGGTTTGGGGGGTGGGGTATAGGTTAGGTTTGGGGGATGGGGACACATCCAGGGTGGGAGTATAGAGTAGGTTTGGGGTGTGGGGGTATAGGGTAGGTTTGGGGGGTGGGGGTATAGGTTAGGTTTGGGGGATGGGGACACATCCAGGGTGGGGTATAGAGTAGGTTTGGCGGTGTGGGGGTATAGGGTAGGTTTGGGGGATGGGGGACACATCCAGGGTGGGGTATAAGAGTAGGTTTGCAATGTGGGGGTATAGGGTAGGTTTGGGGGGATGGGGACACATCCAGGGTGGGGGTATAGAGTAGGTTTGGGGTGTGGGGGTATAGGGTAGGTTTGGGGGACGGGGACACATCCAGGGTGGGGTATAGAGTAGGTTTGCAGTGTGGGGGTATAGGTTAGGTTTGGGGATGGGGACACATCCAGGGTGGGGATATAGGGTAGGGGGTGTTGGGGTATAGGGTAGGTTTGGGGGATGGGGACACATCCAGGGTGGGGGTATAGCTTAGGTTTGGGGGATGGGGACACATCCAGGGTGGGGATATAGGGTAGGGGGTGTGGGGGTATAGGGTAGGTTTGGGGGATGGGGACACATCCAGGGTGGGGGTATAGGGTAGGTTTGGGGGATGAGGACACGCTGGGTGTACAGGAGTCCATGACATATCAGGCTCCTCTCAGTCTACGGCAGGCAGTAATATATTGTGCTGCTATGGCCGCCGCTTCTCTTCTTCCCCGCCGGTTTGACGCCTTCTAATCAGTGGTAAAAGGCAATTTGCTAACATAAATAATTTATATCAGTGGCGCCTGTAGCGGCTCTTCCACAAATGTGAGGATCAGTAGTCCAACTCAGTGGCCCAACAAGGGATGCAGCAGGTACGTAACACGCCGACGGCGGGTGTGCTGTCTATTATAATGGTGCCCACTTGTGTGACCCCAGGTCACCTGTGTGATCTGCTGTAAACGCACAGTTTATAATAGGATCACATCAGGTGTAGTATAACACAAAGCACACGATACAAAGGATGACAGGATCAGATCTTCATATGTATGAGAGCCGTCACTGTAATGAGGGAACATATAACACTCCATACCACAAAGGTCGCGGGGGGGTCACATAGGAACAGGTTCTCCTTTGTCTACTTCATTGATACATTTTATCCCAGATAAACAAAGACACGATTCCATCAAGTCCAATCTGCTAGTGTTCTAACCGCGTTGATGAAGAAGAAGCAATAGAAAGGCCTTGTAAGGCAGATCTGATGAATGGGTAAAATCCTTTAGGACCCAAAAAAATGCTTGAATCATTTAACCTGATAACCTGACCAAATTTTCAAAAAAGTTAAAAAATAAAAACATAAAAAGGACTGTATGGATGATTCGCTGATCTGGGCCTGTAATAAATTGGCCTGTAAGGCCAAAATGTGCACTGTGCGCCAGTAAGAGGAAAGTCACTGCACTCGGGATATTCCCGGGATTCGATGACGGTTTTCCTCAAGCTTATATGGGAAGGAGAAACCTAGAGGTAGAAGGCCAGTGCGAGGGCATTTCTAACTGGCGCCTATGAGAAGTACTCACTGAAAGGCCAATAACTAAAACAAAGTGGTCCAAGGAGTGGTCCCACATCTACATTGTCTAGAACTTCTCAATAACCATGTATCTGTAGACCCAGAGTTTCTATATAATATCTGCTGCTATAAGGGATTATATAGTAACCTGGGTATAGTATACAGTGTACTATATCGATAGTAATGTATATTTGCACATGTAGCTGATGCAATAAATACCCTGCAGTAAACTTTAATCTCATACATTGGAAATTACTTCTTACAATGATTTACACAGTTGGGTACAGTAATGGGGTCCAACATCACCCCTAATGCATTAACAGTGCTGAGAATTCAGATTCCAGGCTCTGGGTCTGAATCGTGACACTCCGCTGCCCCGGCTCTCACATGTGACATCACATATGATTCTCTGCGGAAGTAGTGGATACAGAAGGGGTGGCCCAGCTCATTAGGGTGCTAAGATATACAGGACTCTCCAAGACAAAGCAGTCATTGCAAATGCAAATCAGCCAGGACCCCAAAAAGTCAACGCTCCAAACACATACCGCGTTCATATTAAGATTGATGCTCCACATAGATGTGTCCTGTGGCACTCCACCAATAATGTACCAAAAACCCCTATATACTGATGGTATAATGTCTCTAAATACCTCTAGTTACAGCATATACAATGTCCCTGGAGTGCCATACTCCGATATACAGTATAATAATTATACAGGCACTTGGATATCTTACCCCATATACACAGCATGTATAAGGGTCTAGTGCAGTATCCCTATACAGTACATAGCTTGTATAATGCTCTGTCAGACTGTATAAAGCCTGTGCATCTACATACAACCTGTATAATAATCCTGTGCCCTATATACAGGCAGTATAACAATCCAGGAGTGCTGTATATATAGTCTATATAATAGAGTGCTGGACCCTATATACCAGCAGTATAACAATCCTGGAGTGCTGTATATATAGTCTATATGATAGAGTGCTGGACCCTATATACAGGCAGTATAACAATCCTGGAGTGCTGTATATACAGTCTATATAATAGAGTGCTGGGCCCTATATACAGGCAGAATAACAATCCTGGAGTGCTGTATATACAGTCTATATAATAGAGTGCTGGACCCTATATACAGGCAGTATAACACTACTGGAGTGCTGTATATACAGTCTATATAATAGAGTGCTGGGCCCTATATACAGGCAGTATAACAATCCTGGAGTGCTGTATATATAGTCTATATAATAGAGTGCTGGACCCTATATACAGGCAGTATAACACTACTGGAGTGCTGTATATATAGTCTATATAATATAGTGCTGTGCCCTATATACAGGCAGTATAACAATTCAGGAGAGTTGTATATACAGCCTATATAATAGAGTGCTGAGCCCTATATACAGGCAGTATAACAATCCAGGAGGGTTGTATATACAGCCTATATAATAGAGTGCTGTGCCCTATATACAGGCAGTATAATAAGCCTGGAGAGTTGTATATATAGCCTATATAATAGAGTGCTGGGCCCTATATACAGGCAGTATAACAATCCTGGAGTGCTGTATATACAGTCTATATAATAGAGTGCTGGGCCCTATATACAGGCAGTATAACAATCCTGGAGTGCTGTATATATAGTCTATATAATAGAGTGATGGGCCCTATATACAGGCAGTATAACACTACTGGAGTGCGGTATATATAGTCTATATAATAGAGTGCTGGGCCCTATATACAGGCAGTATAACACTACTGGAGTGCTGTATATATAGTCTATATAATAGAGTGATGGGCCCTATATACAGGCAGTATAACACTACTGGAGTGCTGTATATATAGTCTATATAATAGAGTGCTGGGCCCTATATACAGGCAGTATAACAATCCTGGAGTGCTGTATATATAGTCTATATAATAGAGTGATGGGCCCTATATACAGGCAGTATAACACTACTGGAGTGCTGTATATACAGTCTATATAATAGAGTGATGGACCCTATATACAGGCAGTATAACAATCCTGGAGTGCTGTATATATAGTCTATATAATAGAGTGCTGGACCCTATATACAGGCAGTATAACAATCCTAGAGTGCTGTAAATACAGTTTATATAATAGAGTGCTGGACCCTATATACAGGCAGTATAACAATCCCAGAGTGCTGTATATACAGTCTATATAATAGAGTGCTGGACCCTATATACAGGCAGTATAACAATCCTGGAGTGCTGTATATACAGTCTATATAATAGAGTGCTGGACCCTATATACAGGCAGTATAACAATCCTGGAGTGCTGTATATATAGTCTATATAATAGAGTGCTGGGCCCTATATACAGGCAGTATAACACTACTGGAGTGCTGTATATACAGTCTATATAATAGAGTGCTGGACCCTATATACAGGCAGTATAACAATCCTGGAGTGCTGTATATACAGTCTATATAATAGAGTGCTGGACCCTATATACAGGCAGTATAACAATCCTGGAGTGCTGTATATACAGTCTATATAATAGAGTGATGGGCCCTATATACAGGCAGTATAACAATCCTGGAGTGCTGTATATACAGTCTATATAATAGAGTGATGGGCCCTATATACAGGCAGTATAACACTACTGAAGTGCGGTATATACAGTCTATATAATAGAGTGCTGTACTATATATACAGGCAGTATAACAATCCTAGAGTGCTGTATATATAGTCTATATAATAGAGTGATGGGCCCTATATACAGGCATTATAACAATCCAGGAGTGCTGTAAATACAGTCTATATAATAGAGTGATGGGCCCTATATACAGGCAGTATAACACTACTGAAGTGCGGTATATACAGTCTATATAATAGAGTGATGGGCCCTATATATACAGGCAGTATAACAATCCTAGAGTGCTGTATATATAGTCTATATAATAGAGTGATGGGCCCTATATACAGGCAGTATAACAATCCAGGAGTGCTATATATACAGTCTATATAATAGAGTGCTGTACTATATATACAGGCAGTATAACAATCCTAGAGTGCTGTATATATAGTCTATATAATAGAGTGATGGGCCCTATATACAGGCAGTATAACAATCCAGGAGTGCTATATATACAGTCTATATAATAGAGTGCTGTACTATATATACAGGCAGTATAACAATCCTGGAGAGTTGTATATACAGTCTATATAATAGAGTGATGGGCCCTATATACAGGCAGTATAACAATCCTAGAGTGCTGTATATATAGTCTATATAATATAGTGCTGGACCCTATATATACAGGCAGTATAACACTACTGGAGTGCGGTATATATAGTCTATATAATAGAGTGCTGTACTATATATACAGGCAGTATAACACTACTGGAGTGCGGTATATAGTCTATATAATAGAGTGCTGGACCCTATATACAGGCAGTATAACACTACTGGAGTGCTGTATATACAGTCTATATAATAGAGTGCTGTACTATATATACAGGCAGTATAACAATCCTGTATAATGCCCTAGGATGCTGTGCCCCTATGCATAGCCCGTATAATGACCCTGAAGCGCTATACTCACATATAGGCAGTGTGTATCACCCCAATATACAGCCTGTATAATGTCCAGCCCCGCCATACATTATACAAGGAGTATATACGTGAGCTGTATGCTATATGGCGCAAAACAAAAGGCCCAGAAAGACGTAATAAGGATCCCCCTGCAGGGATCTCACAGTAATCCCTCTACGCCATCCTAGAATCCCAGCAGCTCTCCCCCAGAGCCAGCAGAATAGAGCGTTAGCTCTTCAGCCAGCAGACTGTGCAGGGATGTGAGATCCCATAATGTAGTGGAGCACACACCGACATGTACGCATTAACCCTCCAAGCTCCAGCAGTGACAATGCATCGCCTCTGACAACCCTATTGACAACTCTATAATCTGCCATTCACTGTTCTGCACATGAACCTCAGGGCTGAAGTTAGGCTACTTTCACACTCGCGTTTTGTGTGGATGGACGGATCCGTTCAGAAATTACAACCGCCTGCATCCGTTCAGAACGGATCCGTCATGAACACCATTGAAAGTCAATGGAGGACGGATGCGTTTTCTATTGTGCCAGATTGTGTCAGTGAAAACGGATCCGTCCCCATTGACTTACATTGTGCGTCAGGACGGGTCCGTTTGGCTCCGTTTCCTCTGCAGGCAACGGAATGGAGACTGAACTGATGCATTCTGAGCGGATCCTTTTCAGAATGTATTAGAATGCAAACTGATCCGTTTTGGACGCTTGTGGGAGCCCTGAACGGATCTCACAAACGGAAAGCCAAAACGCCAGTGTGAAAGTAGATTTAGAGACGTCCACGTCTTACTGGTGAGAACGTCCAATGTGGACAGGAAACGTCATAGGGTTATTATATGGATTGTATTACACCCTGACAGATGGATGGATGGATAGATAGATAGATAGATAGATAAAGAGATAAATAGATAGATAGATAGATAGATAGATAAAGAGATAAATAGATAGATAGATAGATAGATAAATAGATAAATAGATAGATAGATAGATAGATAGATAGATATGAGATAGATATTAGATAGATAGATATTAGATAGATAGATAGATAGATAGATAGATAAAGAGATAAATAGATAGATAAATAGATAGATAGATAGATATGAGATAGATAGATAGATAGATAGGAGATAAATAGATAGATATTAGATAGATAAGAGATAATTAGATAGATAGATATTAGATAGATAGATAGATAAGAGATAGATAAAGAGATAAATAGATAGATAATAGATAGGAATTAGTTAACACTTTCTACACTGAAGCTATGCAGAGAATCCTGAATACAACGTCATATTTTCGACCGGATGGAAATATTCACATATTACAGAAGGAAGGTCTGGCCGGGGCCACATTCGGCGGCAGGTGTCGGCAGTGCAGCCGCTTTGTAGTGAAATAATTAGCACATGGCCAGTGGCAGCCGCTGCCGTCTGTTATTTGCTCTTCAGTTTGCACTGGATGAGAGGCAGAAACAATTACATATTGTCCCTGTGTCGTCTCTGACCCGACCTTTCCTCTTTCCATTGCACAGTTTTTGTATCCTGGTTCGCGGCCTGACACGGTGATAATGATACCAGGAGATGGTCCTTCATCACTGTGAACCTCCTGGCAGAGGCTGCTGGAATCTCCTGGTCACGTGAAACAATCAGAACCGAACCGACAGAGATAAACCTGATGGATGCAGTACAGCTGGCACCTAGGGGGGCTCTCAAAGGAGCAATGCAAGGGTTAAATTATTTGGCAGCATGCAGGAGGAGGGGACCTCTGTTTACCCATCCCAATACCAGACCCAAGTGGAGAGGCAAGTTACTCACCCAGCAGTTGAGATTGGCATGCCAGCTACCAAGCTCCTGCAGAAAAGTTAGTCCACAGGCTGGCATGTTCTTCTTGTCACTTGCCCTGTCCAAACCAACCATGACAGCATCCCGGGAATACATGCCTGCCGGCTGCTACTCGCCCCAGGTCTACAACACCAGCTCGATACTTCCACTTATATCCACAGGTCTTAGAAACATTCACTTAGTCACTGACTAAATAAAACCCTCCGACGTTTGGTCCACTCTGAATGGTGCTGAATAGGTCGACTGAAGTGAACTAGTCATATTCCCCTAACTAGTGGGAACCAGAAGATACAAAGTTAAAATATTAATAAAAAAATATTTAAAAAAATTAAAATAAATAGAAAACAAACAAAATACGGTGTTCAGACGATGCATGCAGCTTGTAATAGTGAAGGGTGCACCATAGCAAACCAGCGAGGGGCAAAACCAAAGCACCGGCAGAGCAGATGGAGGAATCCAGGACTGCAAACTTTATCCAACACAAGATATCTGCTTCCCAGTTAAATTCTGCAAGGAAATTCCTTGGAGAAGAAAAAAACCCTGTGCAGTCAGGGAATGAAGCAGTGAGGAGGACGTGTGTGGCCTGCGCAGCTCTCCGCAACCTTCACTCAGCATTAAAGATCAATTTGGTGGCAGAAGACACAATACATAAGGGAGCTTTTGTTAGCCGGGGCTCCCAGTGGCCAAACAGCGGCCCCTAACCCACACGTCAGCCCCTCTGTGCACTCCCCGGGCGAGACTCAGGGTTTACCCAACACTTTGCTCCACTGACAGACCAAGGCCATTGACTTTAAGAGCACCAAATTTTAATGCCGATTATTCCAGGAAACTCCTCGCCCCTTGTCACTGAAGAGTCCTATTCAATAAAGGTGGCCACATGGGTGCGGGACGAGCTGCATTGTGTCAGTGGGCTTCGAGCAGCTGCTCACAAGAGGCTGTGAAGATTCCTCTCCCCTAGATATCCAAGCCCCTCGCAAGTTCCACTTTTTCCCAACACTTTATCAAAAATTATGAAGCGCACCAGTGCTCGTCTCCGCACATCCGCCGGCCCCCCGGGAGTGTCGGCCAGAAATCTTTAAGGCTCTTAATACCAAAACAAAACCCAGTGATTTCCCTTTACAAGGCAGTGACAAAAGCAATGAGCCTTCCGTCTGACAAGTAAAAGTACCCAACAACAGGGCAGCTAATTGCCAACCCTCCCTCTATTCAGAGCGGCCACCACACTCCAGCGCCTGCCTTTCAAACACGTGCAATTTCCTAAGCAAACTCCAGTGATGGACAGGTCCCAATAGTTCAGTCACAATAACCGGTCACCCGGACAGGCATTCCCAGCTGGGAATTATTTACCCCACTTTCCTCAGCCGAGACGATAGCAAAACACAAAAAAAATTAAAATGGGGAAGGGGAAAGGGGGGGGGGGGGACACAAAAAGTCTCACAAAAACTGGGATGAACCCATAATCATTCCAAACAAAAACCAAGCAGCCTTGGAATGTCGCTCAAGCCGGCAGCAAAAAGAATGCCTTTCCTGCAGCTCCGCCAGTCAAGCAGCAATCTCAGGAGGAAGACTGAGCTTCAGACCATTCCCTGGACTCTAGGAGATGATCTGAAGCAGTCGTAGGACCAGGGACACAAAATGGAAACACAGAAAATGTAACAAGAAGGGCATTCCAAAAAACAATGCAGTTTACAAAATAATAAAAAAATGTATCTTAATAGGAAAAGGCAAAAACGTAAAAATTCCCCCCCCCCCAAAAAAAAAGCTCTCTGACCATTTAAGAACCATAAAGCAAAGCTAGAACTAAACACAGATGATGCTGTAATTGACATTTGGTGCAAAATATACTAAACAGTTAGAAAAGCAGAAAATCTCTGGCATGCAAGACACAAGAAATATCGGCATGCAGGCTTACCATTTACAAGTTTTACTTGGCTTCCTCTACAGTGCCAGGCTAGGACCATGCTTCCGATTAAAGTATTCCACACACCGTCATGATAAGGCTAGTGTATAGATAGAGGTTTCATGATCCGCTGGAGGGCAGCACTCTACACTAAAAACATTCAGACAGCGAGGACGCCGGCAGCTGAGTCAGTCAATGGGAGCGTTCCCAGGCAGATCCTCAGTTAAGATGCTCAAGTTCAGGCATTCAAAGAATTATCTCAGTTGGTAGGGAAGGATACAATTATTAAGATCTCCCCAATTCAATGACGGTCATCTAATAAAAGCTCTAGTTTTTTTTGTGTGCCTCTCTCCTAACCCCCCTCCCCACCATCCCCAATCCTCACTTCAATGACAGGAACAAAAGACAATACTTTGCTTCCCGACTTGGCAAATATAAAAGACAAATCCCTTTCTCTAGAAAGTTCCTAAGCTTAGCGAAGAGATAGAGTGTTTCTATCGAACAGAGCAAAGCAAAGTCACCGTAAAATCAAAAATGCAAAATGCAAAAATGACCCAAAAATATGTGTTACATTTAACAAAAAAATATCTGATCAATTTAAAAAATTTGAAAATAGAACAAAAACTATAAAAAATAATCAACCTCCCCAAAACAATTTCCCCTTATATCGAGTGCCGGCGCTTGCAGGTATCTCCTGGCGTGGGATTAGCAGGTACTGGGAGACCTAGCACCGGGTAGGGTAGTCTCTCCCAGATACCAATAGCGCAAAAAAAAGGAAAGGACACAGAAACTTGAGAATATCTTCTCCAAAAGCAATGGGTATCCTTGCAAAAACTATACCCGCCGACGCGGCTTGGAGCAGAGGGGGGAAAAAGAAAATGACTATTGATCTTCAAATAGCGATAATTGAAAAGATCAAAAAGATTAAACAAAATCAAAAAAATGTGCTGACTTACCATGCTAGGCTTTTTTGTTGCAACTTTGTAGAAATTTTGCTCAAAGAAGCTGCATCGGATGTGTCAAATTTTTTCGCGGGCTGTGATCGTATTATTTCCGCAGCCCTGCCTTCCAATGCCTTCAGAACTTTCCCCCCTTAGTCTTTTTAGTTTCTGGTACCTTGGTTTTTTTTTGCAAAAGACTTTAAAAGCCTTCAGCTCAGCAAACCAGCACAAATTATCCTGCCACCTTGCGCAGCTCTAAAGCTTTTGGCCGCTAAGTTTGGAAGGGCCTTTACTAGTGCATCAAAATTAGCATTGTCAAAGCACTTAATGAATATTAATATTGTATTTGTCATTGGAGAGAGTCCGTCGCTGAACTCCGAGTCATCCATCAGGGACAAGATTAAGAACACAATTATTTCTGACTGACAGGGACCAAATCTGCTACATTTTTTTTTTTTTTAACAATTCGGGGGGGAAAAAAATACAATATCATCATCTTAAAGGTGTCTCCCAGGGGAGCGGGGAACAGATTAATATGCTTTTAATGAAGTAGGAATCGTTACGTGTGAAGTGCTAGGGAATAAAATCAACCGTTTCGTTATGGGTATTTTCTTTGGATTGCGGAGAAAATTGCAATTTTTTTTCAAAAAGATACCTGGAGTCGGGTCCATGCTGCGTTTTTGTTGCAGATTTTTTGTTGAATTTAGTTTTTTCTTATTTGTTTGTTTGTGGGGGTTTTTTGTATCATTTTTTTCCCCTAGGAATCTATTCTACATTCTCTCCTATTCAGAACAAGAGGAAAGAGACAAGTCCCATCTGGGTTAATTTTCTCCGTCCTCACTTTTCTTCTCGCAGTGTAGATAAGACAGCGCAGTAAATAATTCCTACACAAATTTGACAAGAGACACCTTTATCAGCTCAAACTCTTTTCGCTCTCATCTGCTCGTTTCCCAAGTGGGGTCCATCAGACTCTCCTCTAGATGAAGAGCTACATTTAAAGAACTCTTTAGAAAAACAAAAAACATTCTTCCGCTTTCTAGTGTCATCTCTGACTAAACAACGCAATGCACAACATGTCCATTTCTGTGGGTGGAGTGAAATAAAAGAAGTCAAATAACCACTAACGCCAATTTTAATGTAATGTTTTTATTTTTGGGTTGTTTTTATTTTTGTAATTTTTTAGACCAGTAAAGAAACTGGAAGAACAGCACTGAAGAAAGGGACCACGCACTGTCCAAGCGTTACTGGTTTTCTAGGAAAACTCTTAATTTCATTAGATTAGTCACCACTTATCACAGTTTTCTTTTTTTACTATTTTTACGTTTCAAAGAAAATTAAGGAAGGGAAATAACAGATGTGTGTGCAAATCATCGGGTGAATCGACTTTCTAAGGCTTGTGTGGCTAATCTGCAGCTCCCACTGTCCACCCCAATAGCCTCTAATACCATTAAGAACCCTTAGATGAACATTCTAAATTAGAGGTTTGTTCCAAAAGGGTGTGAATTTGACCCCCGGCTAAAAGAAAAAAGTAAAAAAAAAAAATACCACAACCAACAACACCCCCCGCTTCTGCCGCACGTACAGATGGTTTTAAGTCGATAATAAAAAGAAAGCGCAAACAGAATTAAAGGCTTTTCCATTATCTCCCGTCCTCAGACCTGCTCAGAGGAGACGTCCTATTATTCCGTTTTATACTTTTGCAACAATTTAAAGAAGAAATTGCGAAAGCGAAGTCATCGGCTCATTTGGAAGAGGATTTTACGGCCAGCGGAATATGAACTGGAAGTAAAACCTTTTTTTACACACTGACGTATCTCACTATACAATAATCTAAAACTCTACAATTAAAAATGCAAAAAACATCCCAGAACTCCCAATATCGCAATCCTGAGATGAATTCAAAGCGCAAGATGAAGATCGATATAACGGCTCTCTAACTTTCACTTTCATCATTCATTTCATACATTTTAAGAACAACGGTGCCAATTTTTAAATACTTAGTTGTATTTTTGACAAATTTGTTTTTTTAAATTTTTCTAACTTCAAAGACGTCGTCCACTGCTGCCGAACTACAGGAACTTGACAGATTATATTATAAGGGGGTTTATAAAAAAATATAGAGGGTCGAGCGATAGATAGATCATTACATAGTATGTAGATTTTGAATAAAAGTTACATAAAAAAGAAAAGAAAAGAAATAAATGAAAATTGGAACGTAAGAGAAATTCATCTCAGGTTTTAATCCCAAGGAGCCAATGATTCTCTTGTAAGGATTTAGTATTACAAGGTGATGAAAAAGTTGATTTGATAGTTTTGAATGTGATTTTTTTGCCAATCGCATTAGCAGCTATTAAGTCGACATCAGACTCATGAGTTATAGTGTGATTTTTCCTCCTCCTTGCCATCCCTGCTTCCCCAGCACGAACGCATCAGCACTACTTTCAAATTAACTCTCCGACTTTGAAACTTATTGATCTGCTATTAAGACACTAGTGAACTTGATGAAATGAGTGCTGTAGGTGCAGTCAAGACTTCAAAGTCTCACACAGCCATATAATACAAGCGCCTTTGATCCTGACTCGGATCTGCAGAGGGTTTAAAGCCCAATTCTCCCTAAGCTGCCCTTCACACTCGTTGTGTCTGATCTGATGTCTTACCAGTCACCGTCTTGATAATGTTAATAAAAGCTAATTTTAGCAAATGATTTTTACAATGGAAACAAATTAATTATATATATATTTAAAAAAACCTCTTCTTTGTAAATTTTTTATTTCTCCACCAAATCTAGGAGTGAGGAGATACCTAATTGTAGCAATTACAGGTTTCAAAAGAAATGATATACCCAGTATCCCATATAAAAACAGATTTTTTTTTTTTTTACTATTTTTTCCCCTAGCCTTGTTCTTTGTCAATCATGTCTTTGCTAAATAGAGGCTTAAAATAAAATTAACATTTCCTTGCGCTCTCACTCGGGGAGAGAATGGCACCTGACACTGGAATATTTCAATAGCATTTTGAAGCACGTGGATGGTATAAATATTTGATAGCATTTTAAGCAAAGTATAAAAGCAAACTATTAATGTACTTACAGCACATAAAACGCCAAGAATCACAGGGACAAAGTGGGAGAGTGTTCTGCTGCCACAAACCCAGGCATACCAATCACTTCCAGCATGTACTAATATTACAGATTGCTTCTAATGGATTTTTCATGTGGGAAACAAAAGCCACCTGTCTACAATATTGCAAGGATAAAATAAAACCCAATTATTTATTTTTTTTATATCTTAAAAAATATGAATGAAAAAAATATTAACAAATATGAAATGACATATCTAAAAAATATAAAAATTATATATTTACTAAACTAAATATTTGAAAAATAACTGAAGCCTATTTGTTGCAATTGATATCTATGTTAAACATATTTAAAAACATAAATGTTTCATTTTGAAACATTTTCTTTCCGCAGTAAAACCAGACGATCGCCCTCCTGCCAATCTTATACGAGTAAAACAAAAGAAAATTGCATTATATCAGTTTTATTATTTGTGGGATTTAAAAAAAAAATATATAATTTTTTATTTTTGTATCTTTTTTTTTTGATAACTCAATTGGTAATTTTTCTAAACCTTCTTTAATCCATTTTTAAAGTATTATGTTTTTTTTTATTTTTTGGTGTTTAATGTTCATACTTAACCTACTTGCGATTCCAAAGAAGTCAACACTCAATTGTGACAGTGTTCAAAAGGCTTTCTTATGCCACAAGCACAGTAAAAAGTTTCCCCAATTAGTGCAGGAAAAAAGGAGGGAACAGGCATCGAGCTAGTTCTCAAAGACCCAGGCCTTGCGGCAAAGCTGTCACGTACAGGGGATTGATCAACAGGACTGCAATTTCTAATGGCATGTTGTCATGAAAATGGAGCCACGGGGAGTCACCTGCTTCACTCTTCACAGACAGCTCGAGAAGAAGGAGGAAGCAAAGTGGGTAACCGCCATTGCCTATCCCTTCAGCAAGCAGATTTGGGTAAGGGTATACGAATGTTTCCAGTGAAACATGTCAAGCCTCCAACAGCATTATCCAGCCTCCTGCATTACACAGGATTGAAGCGCGTTACTCCCTCCTCTTGCTTTTTTACACACATTCCGGCTGTTAAAAAAAAATACTTTTAGAGATCAAGAATGGGATAAAAAACACATCTATTAGATCTTTAAATCAACAAAGATTGCCCAGCGCATTCTGCATTCAGCAGAGATATTCGCAAGCTTAAGGCGCCATAGCGGAACGCCAGGACGGCTCAGGTTTATGAGTGATCGCTCCATTTACAGCGCTGCTCTTATTGTGTTTACTCTTGACAACTTGGTTAATTCATTAAAAATTACAAAAATAAAAAATAAAAAAATTGACCAAGATCATGGATAATCTGCAACCATAAGCTGGGGATCGGCAACAGAAACAATTAAAGTCATTGGTCCAATGTTTATTTTAAAAAGTACCTTTCGGTAAACAACAATTTTCATCTACTATGTTAAACGCTGCAGGGATAAAGCCTAGTTAGATCTTTCCTGGCATGTATATTACCAGTAATTAAGGTGCACAGATAGATTTCCATTGTACAGCCCAGTTCGGGCTCCGTCCAACTCATTCTCCCATCATGTTATCGTATATTTAATCACTTAGTACATATATTTATTCACTTAGCCTGCGTAAGCTTATTCATTTTCAAATCTTTAGAATTCACGTTATGTTACAATCAGAACACAACATTTACAGGCTAGCATGCAACTTTCAAGATCTGAATTGTAATATCAACATGCAAAGTTCTATGGCGACCAGTCACCTACTTATATAGCCATGCCCTTCCCAGGCATACTGTAGGTGGGGGGAAGGGGGAGGGAAGTCAAATAAAAGTTAAAGAACTTTTTACATTCATAAATCCGATGATCGCTTTCCACGCAAATCACGTACGGTAACCTTTTATCGGCTCAGCCCCTGGACTCATCACTCGATAAAATTCTTAGCTCGCAGCGACGGCTTAACCAAGGGACACAGATCCAATGGAAAAAAAATCATTGTGTTTGCATTTCAAATGGCGAGAACGGCAAAAAGCGCTAACGGATCACTGCCAATGGAATTAATTGGATATTCTGAGAATAGTGTCTGCTTGGCGATCCTTAGAGGCCAAGCGCCAGTCAAGACCGCATTTGGAGCTGTGGCTTCAAACACAGACCGCTTGGGGGTAGTGGACATATTAGGGATTTAGCGCTTCTCCCCGCAGGCCTAAAAATAATCAGAAGCGCTGAACCAAACAGCGGCTAATCTATTCCATAATTATAGTGCCTGCAAATCCAATAAACTTCCCAATATTACCGGAGAATTAAGAAACAAAAGTGGGGTCTCATTTTCCAAACTTCCCCCCACCCCTTTTTTTTTTCTCTCGGGAAGCAGATTACCCAGAGATTTCGAAGCTTTTTTTATCTTTTAGGTTTTTTTTTCCGACCCTTTGCTCGAAATATTGGCTTTTGTATTCTGTAAATCATTGAAAAAGATTCTGTTGGAGACCCACACCGTTTCTTTTTAGGCCGGCTAAAGGATTTGCAGCCCCCGGCTAAAGCAACAGCCCTGACCAATATAAGCCTATCTTTCCTCGAGACACCCTATAATCTAACCTTTTCAAGGCTCTTTTGCTTTCAAACTCAAAAGAGCATAAAAAATTTGCATTGTCGGTGGGCGATGGGAGACTGAACCAAGGCTTTTGGCTCAGCCCTCTGGATAAACAGATGCTTGCGCCACCACATAAGCTCCAAAGACCAAAGTTGGAGGGGGAAAAGAAGGCGAGATTAGGATCCATCCCCAAATGTTCCATCTTTCTATCGACCGCCGGCCTAGCGTGAGGTGTCAATTTTGACTCCAAAGAGAGCACACGAATTCGCAGTGGTCCCATTATACAGTCTCTCCGCTCATTGTAGATTCTGTCAACGAAGTCAATCTTATTAACTTCCGCACTGGTACACACATGACATTTCCTTCAATTTTCTTGCTGACTTCAAAAACATCAATTAGCAGCTTGAAAATAGGAAGGAACGAATGACAGAGCCCGATAACGTCGACTATTTGAAGCCAAGGGTAAATCTATTCTCCGCTTCTGAATGCATTCATTACAATTGCGTTTTCAAAGCCGGACTCCAAATAGCAAAGAAAATTAAATTTATCATCTAGAAATGCCTAGAAATTGTTTTTTTTATAATCCTACGCCTATCTCTCTATCCCAGAGCGTAATGCAAAGTATCGCAATTCTCTTCCATGATAACACGCCTCAACTTTAATTGAACTTTCTAATACGGAGTCTGGCACACGAGACAGCGTTCCCCAAAATGTCACCGACCACGTCCAGTTGGCAAAACTTTTGCATATTTGCCTTACAATAAATTGGCTCCACATGGGAAATTCAAAAAGAACAATGACCCCTGGGGCAATAAGAGCAGCCCAACCCAATGTATGGTCTAACTGCCAGGGCAAAAACTGGACGACAAGTAGAGTAATTAGTAACTAAAAATGTTACAATATTATAGGTTACAGTAGATTTTTTTACCATGCATGGTTAAGGTTAGGGTTAACATGGAGGATGCTGAAATTCAGATCTACAGCAACAGGATCCGAGCGTGCCGATAATAAGATCGCTTTCCACTAAACCATTGATTTTCTAATCATTTGAAATTTTTTTGTTATTTCCCATCCCCTCCCTTGCAATTTTCTCAATGTCACTGAAGAAAAAAACAACACATGACATAGATATCTATTAGCTGTCAAAGCGGAGATTTCCCGGTACTGGCTTCATAGCAGAAAAACCAGCCGAGAAATAGTAAGATAAATAACCAAACATCTGTCTCCATAAAATCTGTCACATTTCTGGATCTCGTATTCTGGAACAATAAAAACTAAATATCTATCACAATTAAGAAGACAGAAGAAGTGCAAAAATTCCCCAAACAGGGTCAGAAATAAACGATTTAAGAGCATAAAAATAGGAAAAATATTAATAATCATTAAGAGGATAATAAATTATATTTTTTTGGGGAGAAATTAAATGAATCATTGCTAAAAATTTGTATCGGATAATGTAGCTCTTAATTATCATTTGCTTTAATTAAAACTGAATTACTTTGATTATTCAATTATTAATAATCAAGTTAAAAAAATATTAAAAAAATATTATTTAAAATGTTTTTATTATTACAACTTAATTAATATATATTTTTTACACTTATTCTTAAATTTATTATTTTTGGTAATTGTTTTACTTTCTCTATTCATTTTGAATTTTTCTACATTTTATTTGACTTCATTAGTATTTTTCATTTTCATACCATTTACTTATTTATTTACTTTTTTTGTTCATTTATTCATTATTTATTTATTATTTTTTATTTTATTTTTTCATTTACTTATTCTTTTTTTCTGATTTACGTATTTGTTTTTTTTTTACTTCTCTTTTTACGATTTCAGTTTTTCACTCCCAGCACAATAATGAGACACTGCAGCGCTTGGTCTTCTCAATGTATGTAGTTATAGGAGCGACAATACAGACAGAACAGAAAAAAGATGATGGATATATTTAGTTAGAAATTACATTTTACCCTCAGGTGAGAAGTGGGGAAAAAAACAAGGCAGAAGAAAGCTTCTGTGCGGATTCTGGCAGAGGGTTGTATTTTTAGCAGAAGAAAGTCCAATATTCTCCATATCTGCTGGAATATAAATTAAAATATCCACCAGCTTTCCTACGGGCAAAGAATATTTTTGAACATTTTGATATATATTTTTTTAATCCATGGCCCACACTTTATTATTTCCCCCCTTCATCATGATTATATTTTGGACTTTGATACATTAATTGCTTTGTATTTTGATACAATTAACTATTTGTGCTCAGAGCTCGGAGGAGTGAACACAAAAACAGAGTGGACCTCAATGTATGAATATGCAAAAATGTGCAACTACCAATACAGGCACCGTGCAAAATGGGGCAAAGTGAATGTAAAATAGGGTATTGTATAGGATTTCTATAGAAGGGTTTAATCTGATTTATTAATGGGTCAGTGATTGCCCTTTCTGGGGTCTCCAATGAAGCGGCAACAGTTTGCTGAAGACCCCAACAGAGGATCAGCACAAACAGGAAAGCTCTGCTATAGTGGAGGGGCACCGGCACCGGAGGACCCGCGGCAACGGGCAGTGGGATCTCCTACAAGCTGACCACACGTTGCCGGTGGGGAACTTCTGGTGGGCTTTTCTCTCCGCCAGACGCACAGTGTCCTTGAATCAGAAGCTGCATTCATCACTATTAGATGTGGCCGTGGGATAAGTGATGTATTATTTACAAAGGGAAAAAGAGCAGCGTCTAAATGGCCTCCGACAAAACAGGGGCTCCGACGAGGAGGGGAAGGGTCGCCATGAATGATGTGATGAAATAAACAGGGGGTGGTGAGCAAACTGCCCAAATTATACCAAACACAGCTATGGATATTATATGTAGATAACGTATCTGCATCTTCACTTATGTTTGTAATGAATGTATCCACCTACCGAATGTATCACCAAACAATGCTCCATTTCTCTCTTGTAACTGTTCCAATGTGTTACCTCGGTGCTGGGCTGTGTACAGCGCTAGCAAAGGGGAAGGAGCTAGCGATATAACACTATTAATATATATCGCTATATGTATGTGCGTCTCTATATACCTTGGGATATAACATGTAGTCTTGTGTATACTGTATATGAATCATTATGTACATGATATAATTGTGCAGGTATAGAATATGTACCGTAGTTATATATGCATGTAGGTTTCTAGATTACATTTGGACATAAAAGGTGCATATTCTTTACATATATATGTGTGTACATATGGATATAACGTGTATTCTTATATGTATATAGGTTTCTAGATACTTTTGGATACAATTGGTGTAGGTATGATATGTATATATTGTGTGGATAATGATGTATATAATGTATCTGTGTATATACTTAGGTATATAATAATGTATGTGTCTATATACGCACAATATATATGTGTGTATTCTTACATGTATGTATTTTTCCATATTCTTTTGCATATATGTGTATATTCTTTATATGTATGTGTATATATATATATAAATAAAATGTGTGCAGCAGAGTATTTACCCGTATAAGTGATTTTTGCATACACGAGTAGTTTCCTTACATGTAGGAGTGTACGTGTATATTCCTATATATGTCTGTGATACATGTGTGTATACACTTCGGTATATAAGGCATCTACATACTGTTATATACAGAATTTATCTTATTTATTTTTGTATGTATTTAACAGTATATAGACAAATACATTAATTACATAACTAAATACATTATATATATATATATATATATATATATATACACACAAAGCCACAATGGAGACATTCCGATATATAAGAATATACACACTTCCACTGCTATGCATTCACTCGTACATATACAAATATACCCATATATGCACCATATACATAAAAAAATATTATATATATATAGATAGATAGCAAATCCCTATATCTATACATTACATATTGTATACATAAGTAGATACCTATATATATACACACTTTATACATAGGTGACACATGGATATATTATATACCATATATATATAGTTATATCTACACGCGCTCTTACACATATTGTATATGTAAGTAAATACACAGATACCCATATAGATATATATATATATACAGAGAGAGACCGCACATATATCTAACTGATCGGGAAACGAGCGCGGTATAGGAGTTCGCCTTCTCCCATCGCTCATAGTCAGTGTTCACACTCATCCCCAGACACGACTTTTCCACGTTCAGGGCTCGTATGCTGTAAATATCAGGTCATGGTTTATGAAAATTTCCTCCTGCCATTTTCCAATCACACTGCGTCTTTCATCTACGCTCGGCGCGCTCCCCAATAGCTAGCAAACACTGGTAAAATAGACCCCCGACTGCGCCGGGAGAACCTTCTCATGTAATGCCGCCACCGGGTGAACGGACTGCGGAAGGAACACGATGAGGGTTGTCTTCGTTAAGGAGTAGGGGGGGATATTGAGCAAGGACATAAAGGGTTAATCACATAAGAAATAACAAAAAGAGATGATGATCACCGCTTGCTGATACAATGTATCAGGGGCAGATCATTTATGTATCGCTGCTTCTTGCTCCGTAAAGGAATCTACGTCTTTAGATTGCGAGCTCCGAGGGCTACGGTTCTCTCTCCTATAATTATTATCAATTGGGAAATAAATCATTGCAAATAAGAGCAAAGGTCAAATAAATCTCAGCCAGGAGCGGACATCAGTAATCAGGACTGTGTAATTGGATGGCGCGTCGGACGCTCTTTAATAATTCAATTTATCTTCATTTAGCGCCTTGAGAAGCGGCGGTCACTTGATGGATGGCTGTCATTAGACAGGAGGACAGACAATGCGGCACATGTGTTAGTGTCGGTGGCGGCCCGCGCTCTGGCCCTGCACACCTCATTGCCCTCGCTAAGGGTAGCTACTAGTTATCTGAGAGACGTCTCCATTGTTGGGGGTGACGGGGGTCGCCCACTACTGATTGTGCTGCAAATGACACCAACTAATACATTTCCAAACAGCACGGGAACCAAAAGAAGGAAAAACGGAAACTCTTGGCGATGTGTCCACCGCACCGTCTCGCCGTCTCCAGCCGGCTACCATTGTGACGGTGAGGATTTCTGACCTAGAAGGAACCAGATCCTTCAGGCACATCACCTCACAGCAGTAGCCAAAAGCAACTCTGTCGCGACGCCTCAGCTCCTATTAACCATTTCACGCTGGGAGGAAAGTGTAGAAATGGCTGTGACACGACGATGGCTTCGGGAAGGTCAAGGGTCAATGAGTTGCTTTGGAACATTGTGTCTACTTTGTGTCTGTTAAGTGGATGTTGGTTCTAAGATTTACAAGAATTGTGTTTAGTTAAAAGTTGTGATCACAATTCAGGTCTGTATCCGATGGGAGTGGTTGTCTATAGAGAAATAGTTCAGATTATAGCAAAATATCTGTGCATGGACGTAATGAACGAACGCGGCAGAGTTTGCCTGATCTTCTATTGTCTAAGATATTATTCTACCTAAAGACAAACAGGCCGGAGGTCAAGGAAGAAGCAAACATCTCCAGGGGCCCCCCCATCCCATCCCCGGGGGCCGACCATGACCTGTTATTTGTATAGGTAAATATCACTGGAGAAAGACACGGCACTTCATAAATGGGATTGAAGAGTCGCCATATTGTAAGAATGTTTCTAGAAGAAGTGGCAGATTCTCCGAGGTCTGGAAATCTTAATTAACCTAATAAATATTAATATGTTACGTACAAAAGAGCCTGGGAACTGAGGGGTTAAAAAATGTACACGTTGCATTGAGATGGATAATAAGACGCCTCCAAGTCTGCACGAATAAAACAAAGTAAAAGAAAAAAGCTGACGATAATTCTTCCTATGTGGAGTCTTAAAGGGGTGCTCCAAGATTTAGAAAAACATGGCTGCTTTTTTCCACAAACGGCCCCCGGCCTGTCCCGGGTTGTGTCCAGTATTGCAGCTCAGCTCCATTGGAGTCAAAAACAGACGAGGGGGGTGCTGTTTTTGGAAGAAAGCAGCCATGTTTTTCTCATCCTGGACAACCCCTTTAAGATGTCCATAGAATTAAAGGGCGATTCCCATCTGAACATTTGTGGTATATCTACGGGCCCTTCATTCTTGAGACCCGCACACAGGAATACCCCTCGAAGCCTGGGTTCACATCACGTTTATTACCATTCAAAAAAACTTATACGTTAGGGTCCATTCACACGTACACAACCGTTTTGCGCTATGCAAATTGCGGATATGCAAAACACAGACACCAGCCATGTGCGTTCCGCATTTTGCAAACCGCACATGACCGGCACTATGATAGAAATGCCTTTTCTTGTCCGTGGTTGCGGACAAGAATAGGACATGTTCTGTTTTTTTTTTTGCGGGGCCGCGAAACGGAAGTGCGGATGTGTGAATGGACCCTTTAATGGATGCCTCGGACTGATGCCATACAGTCGCATCCGTTCACCATAGAGTTCCATTGTAAAAAAAAAAAAAAAAATATACATTTTTTTTTACCGGACTGTGCAGGATGCAAGAACGTGGCGTGCTGCGTTTGTATCCCTTTTTACGGAGGCATAAAACGTGATGTGAACATAGGGTTGTAGCGGTCACCCGACATACTCAGATTGGGTACAATCGAGGCATCTGCAGACAGGACAGGATCTGGAGGCCGTCCTTCCGTTAGACAGTTGGCCGATCTCACCATTTCTGGTGCATCTGGATGATATTTATCCACTATGTAAAGATACAACCTATCAGCGGTCTGATGGGATCTTAGGATTCCCTTTCCCATGTGAGGGTTGCACAAGAAGCAATCATGGGCTCCAACAACCTGGGGCCACTTACTATAACATACAATAGCGCCCTCCCTCAGGACAGAGCCCTGGTCCTGAGGCTCCTCGAGAGCGTGTCCTACTATCAGTTATCCAGATTCTGAAGCCCTTCTCATTGAACTCTATTGTATCTGCTCAGCCACGTCTTGAGTTGACCTGACTACGTCTTAGAAGTGACAATCTACCCCCCCAACCCTAATTCCCGGAGGACACGCTCTCGTCTTGTTCTCGTCTACCTGCTCCTAGTAGTTCCATTATGAAGCAGACCACCCAGATCCCTTCTATGTTGCTCTCCCCAAGAGCCCCGGACAAAGCCTCCTCTGCCTTTCTTCTACCTCGTTTGGCAGTGCGGCGTCGATCCTCCCGTGTTATTACAGCCGCACATCAAGACACCATTTATCTGCTTCCTCTTCCCTGAATCTACCTGTTATCTGGATGACACTAATTATCAGATCTGTGGAGCTCAGAACTGAACCATCGGGGGATCAATATATCATCATCATCGTATCAAGTGCAGGACCCTCGCCGAGTCCGGTAACGATGGCTTCTGGAGGTATATTAGGGCTGGTGGGCTGCTGTAGACTGGATGATGGGTCATCTACCAATGGAAATGATGCCTCGTCAGGGTCTTCCCATCCCATCCCATCTAGGGTATATCACTTTAGAAGCTCTGTGGGTCAGTCATGATTAAAACCAGGGGCAAACCAAAACTGACATCTGGATTAGAAGCAAAACTGCCCCCATCGTGCACAAGATGCCCCCATAATAACGGTTTCTACTATTATTGTGTAAATTGCAACAAAATTTCCCCAAAAATAGAAATGGGGGGCTTTCTGGATGTAGATTCCAGTGCTCCTCATTGGCACCCAATGACCCCAAGACTTACAGAGGGATACACTGGGGCTCTTCTATGGTTTCCATCTGTTTGATCATTGGCGTAGCCAAAATCCCACTGAGACTCTTGCCATGTGGTTCCCATGGGTATTTTTGGAGTAGGGACTGGGGCACAAGGACGATGGGCAAGGACCACACACTATAATAGAATAATATGCCAGCACTGATCACAGGGTGAAATCGGGGGCTGTGTGTGCATCTGATACAATGTAGCAATGCTTGTAACCAGTATCTACCAGAAGAGACACAAGATGAAGAGCCCTAAAGATGGCGGCGCGCGGGCGCGTGGCAGATAATGTTACTGAGAGCCGTCTCAAGGATGCTTCCTCTTGTCTTATTCCAAGTGCACTCCAGCACAGACATGGAGCTATCAGCAGATGCGGCTCTTCAAGTCAAGCGTCAGTGTTCACAAAATATCAGCGTAATGCTAAAAATAATAAGGGACAAGGTGAACGACAAATTAGGGAGAATGGAACAGAATCAGCGCGCGGTGAAGGCACAATCTGCAGCAGCGGTGTCACCATGAGAGGAGGCGCAGCGGCGACATGATTACCCCATGAGATTCCATATCATAAGGATGATCCGCGGTGGGGGAGGGGGAGCGCGCGTATTCTGACTGCTGACAAAGAGGGAACTGTAAAATAAAGCAGAATTCCAAGGACTGCGCGCGGACGGATCCCGGTCACTAGGAGGGATGCATCTCAGCGCAGGATGAGCCAACGTGGAGGAGACGGATGGCATCTTTCATCCCAGGGTTCGCCACCCAGACTTAGCAGCTGCCTGAAGTGGCAGAGGTCCAGGCAATTACGGAGAAGAGACTTTGATTACACCGGGAGCTACCTGTTCTCAAATGCCATGTAATCGCCTTGGCCTGGCAGGGAGCGCGCTCAGGTGTGACCACCTGTAATCCAGGGGAAGGCGAAGAACGCCAGGACCAGCAATTAGTGTCTATTCACTGCTTAATACCATGTCCGGGGCACAGATTACAAGGAAGGCCCCACATCCCCGTCACACACATCACATTGTCTGGTGAAGTTTATTAAAGCGACCATTACAATTACAAGAACCTGCAGGACAAATAGTTTAATGCAATCTCCTAACACTCCTGTCCCCTGCAAACCTGGACGATTTCAAGGTCTCTCCACTAGAGGGCATTCCTGAAGCTGAGCTATGGGCATACAGAGCGGCCCCTAGTGGCGGCAACTGGAAGCTAAGATTTTTACTTTACAGGGAAGCCGTGCTCTGTACTAAAGAAACAGCACAGGAGAGGCTGTGATCATTTTAATGGAGGGGGCACTTTAATGCTTGCTTATCCATGCCCCATCATCTGCAGCATTCGCACTGGTGCATTACTACCTGCCATGTCTGACGCACAGATCACCGCTGCCAAGTTTATAGATCTTTGTTCCCTGTTGACAAATCACGTGCAACTTCCAGCTGTTGTGAAACTACAACTCCCAGCATGCTCCATTCACTCAACAGTCAATCAAGTGTACTAGCTAGGAGTTGTAGTTCACAATAGCTGGAGTGCTTGAGGTAGCTGACCCTGGACCAAACCGATATGATGGTTCTTAAAGTGACGGCGCGTGTAGAGATTCTGAGGATTATTTTACTTCAGAGCCTCTCACAGATAGATTTCAATTGATGACACAAAGGTGCAACACTACAGCTCTGTAAAAGCAGCTACAGCAGCTGCACGATTGCCATCTAGCCGTGTTGGCACTCACACAGTGATTGCCCCTTTAAGAACTGCCATCCCTATGGGGAAGAATATCATAATGGGTCAGATCAGAAGCCAATGGACCCGCGTGTGGTTAAATGATGTCTGAGGTCCGGGACTCTCATGGCAGGGTCAGCAGAAGTGACTCTGGGACGTTGTATCCTCCTCTGGTTCCACCTCAGCCGAAGCTCCTCCACTAAGATCTCCGGTGAAACATATTGTCACGGAGAAGGTGAAGTTCCTGCAGTCGCCACTTCTGAGTCAATTAGAGCAGTCGATCAAGAAGGGTCTTCGTTTTACGTTGCCTAAGGGTGAAGATAGGGAGAGAAAGTCTTTGTTCTCTGCGTCTCTCCTTGGTCATCTTCAAGACGACCCTGCTGTCCTACCTACTCCTGCTTCCCTCGTTACCATGCATATTAAATGATATGTGCCCCTCAGCCATCAAACTGCGTCCACACCGGCAGGAAAACCCCTCCACGTTAACCGTTTATCCTTAGCAGAAAATATGGGGAGACAAAGGCTGGAAGATACGATAACTGGAAGATACAAAAACTGGGAGAAACAAGTACCAGCATATATGATAACTGGAAGATACAAGGACTGAAGATACAAAAACTGGGAGATACAAAAACTGGGAGATACAAAAACTGGGAGAAAGAAGTACCAGCGTATATGATAACTGGAAGATACAAGGACTGCGAGATACAAAAACTGGAAGATACGATAACTGGGAGATACAAAAACTGGGAGATACGATAACTGGAAGATACAAAAACTGCGAGATACAAAAACTGGGAGATACAAGGACTGGAAGATACAAGGACTGGAAGATACGACAACTGGGAGAAACAAGTACCAGCGTATATGATAACTGGAAGATACAAGGACTGCGAGATACAAAAACTGGGAGATACATAAACTGGGAGATACAAAAACTGGAAGATATTATAAGTGGAAGATACAAATACCAGCATACAGACGTGGACAAAATTGTTGGTACCCTTTGGTCAATGAAAGAAAAAGTCACAATGGTCACAGAAATAACTTTAATCTGACAAAAGTAATAATAAATTAAAATTCTATAAATGTTAACCAATGAAAGTCAGACATTGTTTTTCAACCATGCTTCAACAGAATTATGTAAAAAAATAAACTCATGAAACAGGCATGGACAAAAATGATGGTACCCCTAGAAAACACAGAACATAATGTGACCAAAGGGACATGTTAATTCAAGGTGTGTCCACTAATTAGCATCACAGGTGTCTACAACCTTGTAATCAGCCATTGGGCCTATATATATGGCTCCAGGTAATCACTGTGTTGTTTGGTGATATGGTGTGTACCACACTCGACATGGACCAGAGGAAGCAAAGGAAAGAGCTGTCTCAAGAGATCAGAAAGAAAATTATAGACAAGCATGTTAAAGGTAAAGGCTATAAGACCATCTCCAAGCAACTAGATGTTCCTGTGAGTACAGTTGCACATATTATTCATAAGTTTAAGATCCATGGGACTGTAGCCAACCTCCCTGGACGTGGCCGCAGGAGGAAAATTGATGACAAATCTAAGAGACGGATAATCCGAATGGTAACAAAAGAGCCTAGAAAGACTTCTAAAGAGATTCAAGGTGAACTTCATGCTCAAGGAACATCAGTGTCAGATCGCACCATCCGTCGTTGTTTGAGCCAAAGTGGACTACATGGGAGACGACCAAGGAGGACACCATTGTTGAAAACGAATCATAAAAAAGCAAGACTGGAATATGCCAAACTACATGTTGACAAGCCACAAAGCTTCTGGGAGAATGTCCTGTGGACAGATGAGACAAAAATCGAAGTTTTTGCCAAGGCACATCAGCTGTATGTTCACAGACGAAAAAATGAAGCATATCAAGAAAAGAACACTGTCCCTACTGTGAAACATGGAGGAGGCTCTGTTATGTTCTGGGGCTGCTTTGCTGCGTCTGGCACAGGGTGTCTTGAATCTGTGCAGGGTACAATGAAATCTCAAGACTATCAAGGAATTCTAGAGAGAAATGTACTAGCCAGTGTCAGAAAGCTTGGTCTCAGTCGCAGGTCATGGGTCTTGCAACAGGACAATGACCCAAAACACACCGCTAAAAACACCCAAGAATGGCTAAGAGGAAAAAATTGGACTATTCTAAAGTGGCCTTCTATGAGCCCTGACCTCAATCCTATTGAGCATCTTTGGAAGGAGCTGAAACATGCAGTCTGGAAAAGGCACCCTTCAAACCGGACACAACTGGAGCAGTTTGCTCATGAGGAGTGGGCCAAAATACCTGCTGAGAGGTGCAGATGTCTCATTGACAGTTACAGGAAGCGTTTGATTGCAGTGATTGCCTCAAAAGGTTGCGCAACAAAATATTAAGTTAGGGGTACCATCATTTTTGTCCATGCCTGTTTCATGAGTTTATTTTTTTACATAATTCTGTTGAAGCATGGTTGAAAAACAATGTCTGACTTTCATTGGTTAACATTTATAGAATTTTAATTTATTATTACTTTTGTCAGATTAAAGTTATTTCTGTGACCATTGTGACTTTTTCTTTCATTGACCAAAGGGTACCAACAATTTTGTCCACGTCTGTATGTGATAACTGGAAGATACACTGGAATACATAACTGTAAGAACCAAAAACTGGAAGATGCTATGACTAGAAGATACATGAAATTGAAGATACAAGGACCGGAAGATATAAAGACTTGAATATACAAAAACTAGATGATACAAGGAGATTTAGTAACTGGGAGATACAAGGACAGGGACATACAAGGATTTGAAGACACAAGGACTGAAATAAACAATAACTGGGAGATACAAGTAAAGGTTCTGGGACCAGCGCTTTCCACAGTTAAAGGGGTTTCACCATACAGATAGGTCCTTATCTGAAGAAGGGCTTTTTTTTACCCCGAAACTGCATTTTATCCCAATTTCACTTTTATTCCTTTCCTCATGGGTATCCTCCCATGTTGCTCTCTGCTTCCTTTTCTTTTGCACATAAGATGGGAAATACAAGGACTGGAAGATACAATAACTGGGAGACACAAGGACTAGAGCAGTGGTGGTGAACCTACGGCACGTGTGGGCCCTCTCTGTGTGTACGCGGCTCTGTGGGCCGTGCGTAGGATTGTCACTGTGCACTATTACCATTGTGGAGCGCGTATTACTGCAGCCTTTGTCCCTCTGCCTCTTCTGCTTGTGTAAAAAAAAATTAAAATTAAAATAAAATAAAACTCTCCTCCTCCATTAGATGGCGCCGCTGTGAACACTCGCTGCTCACTGGATGCACAGGACAGGACCTGCGCTCCAGCGTGATGACACTTTACAGGTCCTGTCCTGCGCATCCAGTGAGCAGCGGCGCCATCTAATGGAGGAGGAGAGTTTTACTTTTTTATTTTTTGCTCAAGAAGAAAGGGGAAGGGAACATTAATAATACTGTGGCCTCTAGTGGGGGCATTAATAATACTGGGGGCCACTAATGGAGGAAAAATAATACTGAGGAGGCACTAATGGGGACATTAATTTTACTGGGGGCCACTAATGGGGGCATAAATAATACCGGAGGGCACTAATGGAGGAAAAATAATACTAGGGAGACACTAATGGGGGCATTAATTTAACTGGGGGTCTTATTAATACCGGGGGGCACTAATGGGACATTTTTAATACCAGGGGGCGCCAACAGAGGCATTCATTTTACTGGGACCCCTTCCGCAGCTTGGCCGGAATTTTTCATGATTCAGTCTAAATTGCCGTGTTGACACTTTGCAATAAATAAGTGGGTTTTGAGTTGCACTTTGGGCTCTCGGTCTGTAAAAGTTTTGCCATCACTGGACTAGAGGATCCAGTACAAGGCCCGGGAGATACAAAACCTGGAAGACGAAGGCACTGGGTATATATCTAGAGGGCACCATCATTAAGAACCTATTGTAACAGCCTGAACTGGCAACACTGTGCCCGTCGTCTGCTACACTGTTTACTGGGACGGGGCAGTTATTACAGGGCAGGCCGCTGCCGGTTATCATGTGTCCTCCAGGGTTAGGGGACTTCAGCTGCAGCCGAAGAGGGTAATCTGCCGCTGTTGGCGTCATGGGCAGCCATGTTTTATGCGATTGCCTGCAGCTGCTTATTCCACTGTACTGAAGTCAAAATGCTGCAAAAAGCAGGAGAAACAGCACAAAGGTGAGAAATGCTGCAAAATAAAACTGAGAATCACCAACCGGGCGGCCTCTTCTTTTAGGGCTTGGTATATTGAAACGTGGAGCCTTCGCATTAGTCTATCGCGGTCATGGACGCGGGATAGGAGCCTCCGTAAGACTCAACTGCGCGCATCTTCCAGTTACATATATATGCACATGGATGAGGCAAGCGGGGATACCGAATATTTCCCTCGTCGTATCCAGGATGGAGATCGTGGGCACTAATGATCTGCACCAGGCCTGATGGAGGTGACGAGGGAAATGTCACCGGGGTGTCGGGTCAGGCAGATTCCCCCGTCTTTAGCTGCTCTCAATCCTCCATCATCTCAGGCGACGCTGCACCTTTGAAGTCGGCTAATTAAATTCTAACATTTTGTCAAACAGCTTAGTGCATACGGCCAATAAGCCACCTCTGCCTAAACAGGGCTTTACTGTAGAGTTGTCGCTGCACCTACTAATGAGGGCACCGCCATTCCCATGCAGCGCCCCCTGCAGGGCAGACCGGGTACTACACCTTCAGCCCCGTCCTTTCCCCATTCACTAACAATGTAGCAGGAAAGGGTTAAAGTCAACAGACCAATAGGAGAAGGGGTTCTCCCCCCCCCAAACCAAACAAAAAAAGAGCCACCTGTCGAGCCGCTAAAGAGCGCCATGTGATCCAAATTTCATGAAAAGTGGTTCTAGACACCGAGCGCCCATTTATTCTGTAAGAACCAAAGGGAGGATTGTAAAAATATTTAATAAGACATTCATGTCGGGGACTTTGATGTAAAATTCCCAGTGAAAACCTCTGATAAGAGAGGAGTTTTGTGCGGAATGAATGGGATCCCCCCGCACCCAGAAAAACAAGAAAACAAAACATAAAGGAAGGTATTTTACAGGCAAGAAATACACACAATGCCACGAGCAATGGTCCTTTCATCTGATCCGCGCAGACACGACAAGGGGAGAGAGAATGTGTTTTGTTTCTGTCGACTTTAAAAAATAAAAAAGGAACCGAGTTATTAAAAATGTATAAATCTGGATGTTCAATGCAAACAAAACAGTTATAGAAGCGAGCGGAAGACGTGGCAGCGTGGCTGAGCCGAGGGTGAGGCGCGGGAGGAGGTCGCCCGGGCAGAACCGCTGGCGTCATCATGTGTAACATGGGCCCATATATCTCCTAGGTGTATCTAAGCTGCTCTGCCTGCTGCTGTATCTAACCCTATCAGGTGTGGTACTGCCTGCTGAGCTGTGTATCTAATCCTATCCTGTGTGATACTGCCTGCTGAGCTGTGTATCTAATCCTATCCTGTGTGATACTGCCTGCTGAGCTGTGTATCTAATCCTATCCTGTGTGATACTGTCTGCTGAGCTGTGTATCTAATCCTCTCCTGTGTGATACTGTCTGCTGAGCTGTGTATCTAATCCTCTCCTGTGTGATACTGTCTGCTGAGCTGTGTATCTAATCCTATCCTGTGTGATACTGCCTGCTGAGCTGTGTATCTAATCCTATCCTGTGTGATACTGTCTGCTGAGCTGTGTATCTAATCCTCTCCAGTGTGATACTGCCTGCTGAGCTGTGTATCTAATCCTCTCCTGTGTGATACTGTCTGCTGAGCTGTGTATCTAATCCTATCCTGTGTGATACTGTCTGCTGAGCTGTGTATCTAATCCTATCCTGTGTGATACTGTCTGCTGAGCCGTGTATCTAATCCTGTCCTGTGTGATACTGTCTGCTGAGCTGTGTATCTAATCCTATCCTGTGTGATACTGTCTGCTGAGCTGTGTATCTAATCCTATCCTGTGTGATACTGTCTGCTGAGCCGTGTATCTAATCCTATCCTGTGTGATACTGTCTGCTGAGCCGTGTATCTAATCCTATCCTGTGTGATACTGTCTGCTGAGCTGTGTATCTAATCCTATCCTGTGTGATACTCTCTGCTGAGCCGTGTATCTAATCCTATCCTGTGTGATACTGTCTGCTGAGCTGTGTATCTAATCCTATCCTGTGTGATACTGTCTGCTGAGCCGTGTATCTAATCCTATCCTGTGTGATACTGTCTGCTGAGCTGTGTATCTAATCCTCTCCTGTGTGATACTGTCTGCAGAGCTGTGTATCTAATCCTATCCTGTGTGATACTGACTGCTGAGCTGTGTATCTGATCCTATCCTGTGTGATACTGCCTGCTGAGCTGTGTATCTAATCCTCTCCTGTGTGATACTGTCTGCTGAGCTGTGTATCTAATCCTATGTGATACTGTCTGCTGAGCTGTGTATCTAATCCTATCCTGTGTGATACTGTCTGCTGAGCCGTGTATCTAATCCCATCCCATCCCAGCAGGCTACTCACCATCCGGACCCCGGGGCCACATTCTCCTTCATCTATAGAGCAGCCCTGACTGGTGAGGCTACAGACTATACACAGCCCCTCGGTACACAACCATCGCTGTGCTCAACGGCCATTCCCTGCAGATATTGGAAGTCTACTGTGTTATGTGCCACTTGTGCAGGGGGTGGGAGACTAGGGGCCAACCTTGCTCAGGGGCCCGCCGGGGGATTGACCTGTGGGCCAGTCCGAGCCTGGGTGAGATGGTGGGAAATATCAAACATAATATCTTATCAAAATGTCTAATAATCTAATGTATCATATATGAGAATATTTACTGCAAAATAATCATCTCTGACACATTACAATATGCAGCAATAATAACCGTAAAAAATCAATTATTGGTAACAATAAATCCCAAGCAACAGACACAGAACCACCAGGCACCGGACACTGTATGACCCTCTGGAGGCGAGGCGGCCCCGGGGCCCCGGCATAGTGGAGGTCAAGAGAGGTCAAGTGACAGCTGTTCAGGAGCAGCCAGTCCAAAGACATTGTCAAGGAAAGAGATCCATAGTCAGTGCAGTGCAGAGCCCGGTCACTAGAGGGCGACATATGTATATTCCCGGTCACTAGAGGGCGACATAATCTATGTATATTCCCGGTCACTAGAGGGCGACATATGTATATTCCCGGTCACTAGAGGGCGACATATGTATATTCCCGGTCACTAGAGGGCGACATATGTATATTCCCGGGCACTAGAGGGCGACATAATCTATGTATATTCCCGGTCACTAGAGGGCGACATAATCTATGTATATTCCCGGTCACTAGAGGGCGACATATGTATATTCCCGGTCACTAGAGGGCGACATAATCTATGTATATTCCCGGTCACTAGAGGGCGACATAATCTATGTATATTCCCGGTCACTAGAGGGCGACATATATTTATTACCGGTCACTAGAGGGCGACATAATCTATGTATATTCCCGGTCACTAGAGGGCGACATATGTATATTCCCGGTCACTAGAGGGCGACATATGTATATTCCCGGGCACTAGAGGGCGACATAATCTATGTATATTCCCGGTCACTAGAGGGCGACATAATCTATGTATATTCCCGGTCACTAGAGGGCGACATAATCTATGTATATTCCCGGTCACTAGAGGGCGACATATGTATATTACCGGTCACTAGAGGGCGACATAATCTATGTATATTCCCGGTCACTAGAGGGCGACATATGTATATTCTCGGTCACTAGAGGGCGACATAATCTATGTATATTCCCGGTCACTAGAGGGCGACATATGTATATTCCTGGTCACTAGAGGGCGATGTATTGTACACAATCTATGTCTATTCCTGGTCACTAGAGGGCAGTGGCATAGTGGGGGGGGGGGGAAGGGGGCAGAGAGGGCCATTGCCCTGGGCGCCAAATTGTAGGGGGCGCCAGGCAGCAGGCAGTATAATGAGGGTGATGGATGCCTATGAAGCAGTAGAATAGCGCAGGAGATCGTGATTATATCACTGTGACCTCCTGACCGCCGGACGCCTGAGCAAAGGCTACAAAAGGCGATGGAGAGAGGTGAGTATTTTTTTTTTTTTTTTATGTAAGTACTAAGGGCTATACTGGGGGCAATATGGAGGTGGGGGAAAGAATGGGGGCCATTACATATTATACAGAGGGGCCAATATATATTATACAGAGGGGACATTATATATTATAATTATACAGGGGGACCATTAATAGTGGTCCCTCTGTATAATATATAATGGCCCATTATTTATCCTAATATTACAGAGGGGTCATTATATATAATAATAATAATAAAACTCTGCAGAGATGAGACGCAGCTGAATGAAGGCGTCATGGCGGTCTTATCTCAGAATGAAGACGTTGAGGAAAGTCTACATCACAGGAGACGTCACTGGATGTAACAGGTATGGGGCGGTATTCTACTGTAATAATAATGTCCATGCACATATCTGTTTCACGGTAGGGTTGGGGGGTGGATTGAGAATATGGCCGACCCTGCCGCAACCTGGCCCCAGACTTCAGGTCACACTGTGTGTTCTGAATTCTGGGGGCTCACATCCATCTACTACATCATCTGTACACGGAGAGTAATCACTGTGTCATCTGTGGTGTTACATAGGACTGCCGGTGACATCTACTACATCATCTGTACACGGAGAGTAATCACTGTGTCATCTGTGGTGTTACATAGGACTGCCGGTGACATCTACTACATTATCTGTACTCAGAGAGTTATCACTGTGTTATCTGTGGTGTTACATAGGACTGCCGGTGACATCTACTACATTATCTGTACTCAGAGAGTTATCACTGTGTCATCTGTGGTGTTACATAGGACTGCAGGTGACATCTACTACATTATCTGTACTGAGAGAGTTATCACTGTGTCATCTGTGGTGTTACATAGGACTGCCGGTGACATCTACTACATCATCTGTACACGGAGAGTTATCACTGTGTCATCTGTGGTGTTACATAGGACTGCAGGTGACATCTACTACATTATCTGTACTGAGAGAGTTATCACTGTTATCTGTGGTGTTACATAGGACTGCCGGTGACATCTACTACATTATCTGTACTCAGAGAGTTATCACTGTGTCATCTGTGGTGTTACATAGGACTGCAGGTGACATCTACTACATTATCTGTACACAGAGAGGTATCACTGTGTTATCTGTGGTGTTACATAGGACTGCAGGTGACATCTACTACATTATCTGTACACGGAGAGTTATCACTGTGTCATCTGTGGTGTTACATAGGACTGCCGGTGACATCTACTACATTATCTGTACTCAGAGAGTTATCACTGTGTCATCTGTGGTGTTACATAGGACTGCAGGTGACATCTACTACATTATCTGTACACAGAGAGGTATCACTGTGTTATCTGTGGTGTTACATAGGACTGCAGGTGACATCTACTACATTATCTGTACTCAGAGAGTTATCACTGTGTCATCTGTGGTGTTACATAGGACTGCAGGTGACATCTACTACATTATCTGTACACAGAGAGGTATCACTGTGTTATCTGTGGTGTTACATAGGACTGCAGGTGACATCTACTACATTATCTGTACTCAGAGAGTTATCACTGTGTCATCTGTGGTGTTACATATGATGTAGTAGATGTCACCTGCAGTCCTATGTAACACCACAGATGACACAGTGATAACTCTCTGTGTACAGATAATGTAGTAGATGTCACCTTAAGTCCTATGTAACACCACAGATGACACAGTGATAACTCTCTGAGTACAGATAATGTAGTAGATGTCACCTGCAGTCCTATGTAACACCACAGATAACACAGTGATACCTCTCTGTGTACAGATAATGTAGTAGATGTCACCTGCAGTCCTATGTAACACCACAGATGACACAGTGATACCTCTCTGTGTACAGATAATGTAGTAGATGTCACCTGCAGTCCTATGTAACACCACAGATGACACAGTGATAACTCTCCGTGTACAGATGATGTAGTAGATGTCACCTGCAGTCCTCTGTACACGGAGAGTTATCACTGTGTCATCTGTGCTGTTACATAGGACTGCCGGTGACATCTACTACATTATCTGTACTCAGAGAGTTATCACTGTGTCATCTGTGGTGTTACATAGGACTGCAGGTGACATCTACTACATTATCTGTACACAGAGAGGTATCACTGTGTTATCTGTGGTGTTACATAGGACTGCAGGTGACATCTACTACATTATCTGTACTCAGAGAGTTATCACTATGTCATCTGTGGTGTTACATAGGACTGCCGGTGACATCTACTACATTATCTGTACTCAGAGAGTTATCACTGTGTCATCTGTGGTGTTACATAGGACTGCCGGTGACATCTACTACATTATCTGTACTCAGAGAGTTATCACTGTGTCATCTGTGGTGTTACATAGGACTGCAGGTGACATCTACTACATTATCTGTACTGAGAGAGTTATCACTGTGTCATCTGTGGTGTTACATAGGACTGCCGGTGACATCTACTACATTATCTGTACACGGAGAGTTATCACTGTGTCATCTGTGGTGTTACATAGGACTGCCGGTGACATCTACTACATTATCTGTACTCAGAGAGTTATCACTGTGTCATCTGTGGTGTTACATAGGACTGCAGGTGACATCTACTACATTATCTGTACACAGAGAGGTATCACTGTGTTATCTGTGGTGTTACATAGGACTGCAGGTGACATCTACTACATTATCTGTACACGGAGAGTTATCACTGTGTCATCTGTGGTGTTACATAGGACTGCCGGTGACATCTACTACATTATCTGTACACAGAGAGTTATCACTGTGTCATCTGTGGTGTTACATAGGACTGCAGGTGACATCTACTACATTATCTGTACACAGAGAGGTATCACTGTGTTATCTGTGGTGTTACATAGGACTGCAGGTGACATCTACTACATTATCTGTACTCAGAGAGTTATCACTGTGTCATCTGTGGTGTTACATAGGACTGCAGGTGACATCTACTACATTATCTGTACACAGAGAGGTATCACTGTGTTATCTGTGGTGTTACATAGGACTGCAGGTGACATCTACTACATTATCTGTACACAGAGAGTTATCACTGTGTCATCTGTGGTGTTACATAGGACTGCAGGTGACATCTACTACATCATCTGTACACGGAGAGTTATCACTGTGTCATCTGTGGTGTTACATAGGACTGCAGGTGACATCTACTACATTATCTGTACTCAGAGAGTTATCACTGTGTCATCTGTGGTGTTACATAGGACTGCAGGTGACATCTACTACATTATCTGTACACAGAGAGGTATCACTGTGTTATCTGTGGTGTTACATAGGACTGCAGGTGACATCTACTACATTATCTGTACTCAGAGAGTTATCACTGTGTCATCTGTGGTGTTACATAGGACTTTAGGTGACATCTACTACATTATCTGTACACAGAGAGTTATCACTGTGTCATCTGTGGTGTTACATAGGACTGCCGGTGACATCTACTACATTATCTGTACACAGAGAGTTATCACTGTGTCATCTGTGGTGTTACATAGGACTGCAGGTGACATCTACTACATTATCTGTACACAGAGAGGTATCACTGTGTTATCTGTGGTGTTACATAGGACTGCAGGTGACATCTACTACATTATCTGTACTGAGAGTTATCACTGTGTCATCTGTGGTGTTACATAGGACTGCAGGTGACCGCTACTACATTATCTGTACTGAGAGAGTTATCACTGTGTTATCTGTGGTGTTACATAGGACTGCAGGTGATATCTACTACATTATCTGTAAAGGTGCGTGTCCACAGGTTGGGGGGCGCAATACATGGCTTGCCCCAGGTGCTGGCAACCCACGTGGTCACTAGAGGGCGAAGCATTATACACAATCTACGTCTATCACTGGTCACTAGAGGGCAAGGTATTATACACAATCTATGTCTATTCCTGGTCACTAGAGGGCGATGTATTATACACAATCTATGGTCACTAGAGGGCGATGTATTATACACAATCTACGTCTATCACTGGTCACTAGAGGGCGATGTATTATACACAATGTATGTATATTCCTGGTCACTAGAGGGCGATGTATTACACACAATCTATGGTCACTAGAGGGCGATGTATTATACACAATCTATAGTCACTAGAGGGCGATGTATTATACACAATGTATGTCTATTCCTGGTCACTAGAGGGCGATGTATTATACACAATCTATGTATATTCCTGGTCACTAGAGGGCGATGTATTATACACAATCTATGTATATTCCTGGTCACTAGAGGGCGATGTATTATACACAATCTATGGTCACTAGAGGGCGATGTATTATACACAATCTACGTCTATCACTGGTCACTAGAGGGCGATGTATTATACACAATCTATGTCTATTCCTGGTCACTAGAGGGCGATGTATTATACACAATCTATGGTCACTAGAGGGCGATGTATTATACACAATGTATGTATATTCCTGGTCACTAGAGGGCGATGTATTATACACAATCTACGTCTATCACTGGTCACTAGAGGGCGATGTATTATACACAATGTATGTATATTCCTGGTCACTAGAGGGCGATGTATTACACACAATCTATGGTCACTAGAGGGCGATGTATTATACACAATCTATAGTCACTAGAGGGCGATGTATTATACACAATGTATGTCTATTCCTGGTCACTAGAGGGCGATGTATTATACACAATCTATGTATATTCCTGGTCACTAGAGGGCGATGTATTATACACAATCTATGGTCACTAGAGGGCGATGTATTATACACAATCTACGTCTATCACTGGTCACTAGAGGGCAAGGTATTATACACAATCTATGTCTATTCCTGGTCATTAGAGGGCCGATGTATTATACATAATCTATGTATATTCCTGGTCACTAGAGGGCGATGTACTGTACACAATCTATGTCTATTCCTGGTCACTAGAGGGCGATGTACTGTACACAATCTATGTCTATCTATGGTCACTAGAGGGCGATGTATTATACACAATCTATGTTAGAGGGCTACACATTATACAGACACTGCACATTTGACATTAAAGGGCCATATATTATATAAGCAGTATGTGTTGCCTGCCCCTACACATTACACACAAGCTACTCCTTACCACTAGAAGGCAATATGACATATGGGTTGGGTCGATTTCTGATCACTAGCGGGTTACAGGTACGATACTGTTGCCACAGATGACATTAAAGGGTCACTTTGTATAAGCAGTGTCCATTCCTGACCACTATAGGGCAATGTGGTAACTATTCCTAACCACTAGAAGGCGCCAATTTATACAAGCCGATTCCATTGCTGGTCACTAGAGGGCAGTGTACTGCATAACATTCTAGTGATATTCCTCACCACTAGAGGGCCCCGCACAGTACCATATAAGCGGACAACATATTAAACATACAAATGTAGCTACCCGTCACCACCAGAGGGTCGAGGGCAACATATTACATTACAGCTTTAGCTATTCCGAATCTTAACGGGCCACACATTATAGCTAGCTGTCCATAAAGTTTCAAGTTACCTCTGACCACTAGAGGGCCACATGTTATACAAGCTGCATCTATTATTGTCCTCTAGAGGGCAACATATTACAGCTTTTCTTATTCTGGATCTTAAAGGGCCACACATGATACGAGCTGTGTCTATTCCTGGCCACTAGAAGGCAACATATTATACAAACAGTGTTGCTATTTGTCACCACTAGAGGGCCACACATCACCAATGTGGTGCCTATTCCTGGCCTTTCACTCTATCTAAAGCTATGATGTGTGATACTCTACGGATATCAAGTCCTAAGCACTCGGGTCCCGTGGGTCCATTAGTTACCCTACACAGCGTCCATATTGTCAGTGACTAAACAGATGACAGTTTTGTTTGATGTAATAAAAATGATTAACTGTGTAAAGAAATTAAGTTGATAAATAGTCACACCCGAGTTTTACGACTGTAACAGGACTCACCAAGATCCCTCAGATTAGGTGTTTGCCCATGACATGGTCACATAAATACGTGACTACAAGGGTTATAATAGCCGAGTCCATCACGAGGAACAGTATATCATCATCATGGCAAAACCTTATAGTCCAACACCCACAAAACCAGGCAAAACGAGTCGACTTCGCCACCGATTAGAATGATTACATGACCTCTGGACTGTCTAAGGATGTCCTCTATAGAGTATCTCCAGACCACTGCTGACCTGATGCCTAAACTTTCACACAGAGACCTTGAAAATCGCACCAATCTTGGTTGAGGACAGGAATGGAATGGATACATTGTATACAAAAGAGGCAGAATAATAAAGAATAAAAATAAATAAATAAATAAAAGCTTCTGGGGTCAATGTAGGCTAAAGGGTTAAAACTCCTGGCAGCTGAGCAGCCTATGAGTGTCACATATAATGTATACCATTCACTAATAGGTAAAACAATGAGATAATCGCCTCCGATACAATGTAACCGCTAGGGCTGAATGCACACCAGACCTCCAGCTAATTTGGTCTCTGACAAAGTCAGCTTTGCTCAGTATATGGAAGGTGAAGAATACAATTTCGTTACAAAGCATACAGAGGAACCTTTCAGCGCCATTCAATAGTCGCTACATTGTATTACACGCGCAACGCAAATTGAATGGAGCGGGATTTGAGCTGAGACTAACAGCTCTTAACTGCTGGAATCAGTTCAAGGCCCTCCAATGATCCAGCTCCGCGCTGAATGATTCACACATTATGTTTATAAGCAGCAGACAAATGAATTGCATTTATTTAAATGTGTAACCCGTACAATACCAAAATCTTCCATTATGAGGCGGGCGGCAAAGATAATGTCGAAAGACACTTCACACAATGGGCCTCACAAAGGAAGCAAACCTTTAGGATTTACTGCAAACACCATTTGGTTTCAAGGAGCCTGACAGGTCCAGGCTGGTCAGGCTGGAAGCCGGCCGGCGTTGACAGAAGCTCGGTCATCCTCTGTGACGTTGGTCTCTAATCACCAGCTCAAGCCTATGGTACCAATAGAAAGTCAAAGTGGCTACACTGATGGATGGAGACAATCACTGACGCTATGAGACGTCTGAAGACCCAACCAGAAGACAGGCCACCACAATCATCGTCGAGGTTCCAGAAACTTTCAAGGTCAGTAAATTAGTCAAATTGGCTCCTAACGTTAAGAAAATTGGTCAACATCTCAAAAACCCAAATATGCTGCACTCAGTGCTGCACCCAACTGTTCTCCAGGCGTCTTCTGCCCCATTCTACGACTCACCACCTCTCCCTTTTCTTATAGAATTTAGGACACTGTTGGGTTTCCCAGAGCGTGACCCATTGAGAAAAGCAAGAGTGCCTCCAGATCGAAACTACATTTCCCCTCAGAAGGTCTTCACGTCTCAGCGGTAACCCCCTAATGTAGACCACCAGTCATGGTTTAACTTTATGAGAAGAACCCCCATCTTCAGGGTCATAAAAAGCTATTTTTGGGAACTTTTCATGCACGGGAAAGGTAATGCGGCCTGTCGTAATCTGGTGGGAAATGGGATTACAGCAGCCATCAGAGCAAACGACTGCTCCTTCTAATAATTGTTAGCGCTTTCATTGTAGAAACTTCTGCAGGTGATTTTGCTGCGTCCAGGACTTTATGTGGAATCGCCCCCTTCCCTCCCCCCCAAAACACACCAAATAAAAATCTCTTAAAAAGTCTGAGACCTTGTCTACATCACTGTGTGGGAACCCGGCCAGGAAAGGACTGGTGTATCCTGAAATCACATGCAGGAAATAGAAGCCAAGAAGCTGTGCCCTCCAACATGGAGTCACGCGGCATTTTCTCCGTAATCTCAGCCGATCCCATTCCAAGCCGAGGGAATTCTGCTGCATTACAGGGTTTTACATCACAATAAACCCCCTAATACTGGTCAATCTCATATCTATACAACTAATTATCTATCTCATACCTACCTAATATGTATCTCATATCTATCTATCTATCTATCTCAAATTTATCTACAGGTGAAACCCGAAAAATTAGAATATCGTGCAAAGTTCATTTATTTCAGTAATGCAACTTAAAAGGTGAAACTAACATGAGACTCATTACCGGCAAAGCGAGATATTTCAAGCCTTTATTTGTTATGATTTGGATGATTTTGGTTTACAGCTTATGAAACCCCAAAGTCACAATCTCAGGTCCCCTTTGCTCAGGGGGGAAGGATTAATTAGCTGACTAGAGTCTGACACTTTGAGCCGAGAATATTGAAACTTTTCACAAAATTTTAATTTTAAGTTGCATTACTGAAATCAATGGACTTTTGCACGATATTCTAATTTTTCACCTGTATCTATCTCATATCTATCTATCTATCTATCTATCTATCTATCTATCTATCTAATATCTATCTATCTCATATCTATTATCTATCTATCTATCTATCTATCTATCTATCTAATATCTATCTCATATCCATCTATCTATTATCTATCTCATATCTATCTCATATCTATCTCTCTCATCTATCTATCTCATATCTATCTATCTCATATCCATCTATCCATCCACCATATGTCTTGTTTATGCGCACAGGAAATAATAAAGTTCTAGAAGTCTCCCGTCTCCCGTCTTCTCTCGCTTGAACTTGACGGACTGATGTCTTTTTCATGTAACTTTATTCTCCTTTCACGGCAAAAGGAAAAACTCCCATGTTTGGTCCCCGGTATATCAGGAATTTTCGGTCAGCAAGTAATATTTCTCAGGGGTCTTGGCTGAAGACGGGATAAAGACGCAAGCCGTAAGCGGCTCAGACCGCCTGTGTGCACATGTGAGGCGGCCATTACCAGCTATCCGCTCCGGCGCAGGGAGCCGCCTGCACTATTGTGCTCCAGATCTCGCACACTTGACTGTAACGGTTGTTTTTCCTCTGTGTGTCAGCGCGCTCATTCACGGTAAACTCCTAATTTATTACTATTGCCGGGGATTTAAGTAAAGCTTCGTTCCTTCCACTGCCAAAAACTAACAGCAGACGCAGAAGTGCCATCTGATTTATACGCTCTGCAGCCGGGCCAAGAATAAAGCCAGCGCGGAGAGGCTGCGAGCATGCAGGAGGTGAGGAGAGGAGCTGTCAGGAGCCTGCGAGTATCAAAGCCCAACTCAACTGATACATTGTATCAATAACATAACACTTCAGATCATACCAACAGGGAGGTCCGGGGAGAACCGGGATATCCCATGTGTTCAGACCCCGGGATATCTACAGTATATGCTGCAACATAAGCTTGTGGGTAACACGTGAAGATCCCCTCGCTCTTCTGGATTACTGCAGTGACCACCCACAATCAGCGCTGCGGACGCATCATGATACATGTGACGCCATTACTTCCCGTCCAGAGAGGGAGCCAGACACCTGCAGTGCTAGGTCAAGAGCTAGGTCCCTAATTGGGCTAAGTTTGTGTTAATTGGTTTTAAAAAGGGACGTTTCTAAACAATTTTAGGGGTGGAGCTTAAAGGGCATCTGTCAGCAGTTTTGTACCTATGACACCGGCTGACCTGTTACATGTGCACTTGGCTGCTGAAGACATCTGTGTTGGTCCCATGTTCCTATGTGCCCGCATTGCTGGGAAAAAATTATGTTTTAATATATGCAAATGAGCCTCTAGGAGCAACGGGGGCGTTACCATTACTCTTAGAGGCTCTGCTCTCTCTACAACTGCCACGCCCTCTGCATTTTGATTGATAGGGCCAGGTGTGATGATGCTTTTGCTGCCTGGTCCTGTCAATCAAAGTGCAGAGAGCGCAGCAGTTGCAGAGAGAGCAGAGCCTCTAGGTGTAATGGCAACGCCCCTGTTGCTCTTAGAGCCTCATTTGAATATATAAAAAAATAATTTTTCTCAACAATGTGGGCACATATGAACATGGGACCAACACAGACGGCTTCATCTGCCAGGAGCACATGTAACGGGTCAGCTGGTGTCATAGGGACAGAACTGCTGACAGATGCCCTTTAAAATGCCCCAAGATTTTGGTTTTTATTGGACGCTGCAGGGACATCCATGTCACCCAACATTTCAGCTATGCACAAATACCGGACATAAGTTATTAAAGGAATCACTCTCATCGGCTGCAGGAGCCATCAGAATCCAGTGCACAGAAAGTAATAATTCCTACTGATCTTCTTAAGAATCCGTCATCAGACCCTGGGCTCTGATACCAGTCTGCAGATGGGTTCAGGCTGTAGAAAAACTGGAAAACCTCAGGGAACGCCAGCAAAAGGCTGAAATTGTTCCACGACTGAAATAGTAACATTGTATCTGGGATCTATTCTTGCAGATACAGTATATACATGTATTCGGAGAACAGCGCCCCCAGTGGCCAATCTGAGCGCCTGATATTCATGGCTACAGTATTCAGTAGCAGCGACACAATAAATCCACAGTGTGCAACGGCCAAATCACTACAACTAAAAAACAGGAATAAAAAAAAAATGTAATACTTAAATATTATTTTATCATAAATATATTTACAAATACCTTTTATTATTTATAATGGACTACTGTCCTGCACTCATATGATCATGAGCGTCCCGATGCGCACAGTATAGTAACCTATGATGCTGTGCGCTCCCGTGCGCACGGTGTATGCCGCTCCGGGACATATGGCCCGCTCACGGACAGTATATCTCAGAGGGCATACGGTCGTGTGCATGAGCCCTAAGCCGTAGTGCTGCCTCAGCCTCCTCTCTGATTGTCAGGAATCATGATCCCGAATACAGGTGAATCTCTGTGGGAATGGAGAAGATGAGGAGACATGAGAGGAGGGTGGGGGAGCAGCACTTGTTTACAGTCTCCATTACTACAGCCCGTCCGTCCTCTCTGTACGTCATGATTATCAATTATAACAGTGATGATTATATACAATTCATCCCCCAGAGGCGCAAAACTATCCCTGATACATGATAAAGTGGAAAACCATAAAAGTTGTAGAATAAAAGTTATTAAAGTGAATACAGATAATTACTCATTAGTAAGACGTCTCTCATACCGCTGTACATTAAGTACAATACATGCTGATTATCTATCTATCTCATATCTATCTATCTCATATCTATCTATCTATCTATCTCATATCTATCTATCTATCTATCTATCTCATATCTATCTCATATCTATCTATCTATCTATCTATCTATCTATCTATATCATATCTATCTATCTCATATCTATCTATCTATCTATCTATCTATCTCATATCTATCTATTTATCTATCTATCTATCTATCTCATATCTATCTCATATCTATCTATCTATCTATCTATCTATCTCATATCTATCTCATATCTATCGATCTATCTATCTCATATCTATCTATCTATCTATCTATCTATCTATCTCATATCTATCTCATATCTATCGATCTATCTATCTCATATCTATCGATCTATCTCCTATCTATCTCATTATCTATCTCATTATCTATCTATATATCTCCTATCTATCTCATTATCTATCGATCTCTCTATCTGCAGAGATGTAGGATAAGACTGAGGAGCTCCGATTTCTCTTAGTATTCGGAGGGGGATAAAACACTTCTAGAATCTTTGAATCCTGAAAAGAATGTGAATAAACATCACGCAGTCAATATGATACAATGTTGCAGTAAATTACAGGACGCAATGACTTTCTATGACACAATGTAGCATTTCCAATTAGAAGCCATATCACTAATGGTGGCCACCAGGACTGTCCTCCTATGTCTCCTGGACATCAAGGCCACATAGTCGCAGGCGGGCGCTGGCTGCGCACAATTCCTGCATCATAATTTCCTCCACCTTAAGCAGTACAATAATGAGAATGTGCGGCTGACCCCGCGGACCCCGGCGCCTCACCAGCCAGCTCTGCGCCCTGAGCACACCGGCGATTCCTCTCTCCCTGCGTCTCTCTGGCTGCGGGCGGCTCAGTAATTACGGCGCCTTATTGCAATTATTTCTATGTCAGAAGCCTAAAACGTTAAAAATGCCCAAGGTTCATCAGAGAAACCTTCAAAAGCCGCTCTCCTCCGGCTGCGCAGGTTCTAGAGCCGCAGATCGGCTGGAGAGGATGTGACTCGTTTCAGGCAAAATTTTAATGATTGGCTTGGTCTCCTCCGTCCGCGGGCCCCTGGAGCTGGTCATTAAAAGGCAGGAAATGCCCTCACCGACCGTCATTACCACTTAATTATGGATTGTGTTTGTAGTGAAGGCCGTCGCCTTTATGGGAACATTTTCTAACAAGAAGGAGCTTGTGTTCCTTCAGGTTTGGTATCCGATCACCTGCTGCGGAGATATTTTGCCGGCAGCAGATTTGCATCATAATAGGGTCATTCTTTCCTCTGCATCTCATGTATAAACCACTTGGCACTTGGGAGCGAGCACAAGGTGGTGACTGGTGAGGGGCAAAGCGCCATGGCCTCTTAAACCAACAATGGGGTCAGCAGCGGACCAACAAAGTGCCCTGAGAAATACCGAGCTCCTCGTACCCCCCGCTCCCACCAGTCCGGGGAGAAATAGCACAGTTGTATGTGAAACGTGTTTCAGGCCTCAGACTTTACATGGAGAAATGCAAAAAGAAGAGGATGCAAAAATAAAAACTCCTCTATTCCATTACTTCTGTCTGACAACTCTTTTTCCCACGCCACCAAATAGGTGTCAGACACAATCCCTTCGCCTTTTCTACACAGATATGAGGTATACACAGTCACATGACAACTAGGGTCCTCCCACAGCAGTCATGTGACTAAGCACCACCCACAGCTGTCATGTGACTAAGCACCACCCACAGCAGTCATGTGACTAAGCACCACCCACAGCAGTCATGTGACTAAGCACCACCCACAGCAGTCATGTGACTAAGCACCACCCACAGCAGTCATGTGATTAAACTCCAACCAGGGATAAAAATATATTTACAAAGAGGCAACATTGTCAAGCCTAAATAATTACAAAGTAAGTCGTGGCCCGTATAGAGTACACATGAATCCATGCAGTATCAGACATGTCCAGGAATGATCCGATTTATAAGGGGCATGCAGATGGGAGAAAACCTCAAACAGTCTTAAAGCTACGGAAAGTTTGGAAATTGAACGCAACTCCTAGAGAACAGACAGAGGTAGGTGCCAATCACTTACGATGTGACCTGGAGATGGAGACCTGGCGTCCTTCATTGCCTGTCGACTCTGAACGTCCAACAGCGGCCATTTCATCTGCAAATACTGTAAAGAAGGAGAAAGGAAACATTAGCGCAAAACTGCAGACACAATGCGAACAAGAAAATATAGAGAGTACAACTCCCAACATCCCGAACACAACCCCACACATACTAAGAAGACCACAAGGGAGGAGGCCACAGATCCCAGAAAACAGCTTGATAGGATGAATACATCATCATCATCACTCCATAGACAGCGGTATCATCCATCTGTGCTCAGGACGTCATAGAACAGAACACAATGAGGCTCAACTCGAGTTATACTGTTTTATGTTTGATGTTCTGTGTTGAATCCTACTTCGTAGCATATTGAAACATGAAAATGTATAAATTCTTGCTACATTCAAACCATACAACCAATACTTTGATGTAACTGTAAACGTTTGCAAATTATTCTTTATTGCTGGTATTTACATAAACATACTTCAATGTTTTAAATGTAAGTTTACATTGAAAAATCCTAATAAAAATCATCTTTGAAAGAATATATAGGAGATATCAGAACATATAGGACAACGTCCCGGCAGGAAAGCATCAGATATGAGGAGGAAGAAGATAATTAATGAACTACACACAATGCAGACAAATCATCTGTATGAAGCGTGATGGAAGATATGAATCTGTACATTAACCCTAAATAAATATCCTTGTCCTCCGTGTATCCCGTATACAGATCCCTGTCCCCCGTGTATCCTGTATACAGATCCCCGTCCTCCGTGTATCCCGTATACAGATCCCCATCCTCCGTGTATCCCGTATACAGATCCCTGTCCCCCGTGTATCCCGTATAAAGATCCCTGTCCTCAGTGTATCCCGTATACAGATCTCCGACCTCAGTGTATCCCGTTTACAGATCCCTGTCCCCCGTGTATCCCGTATACAGATCCCTGTCCTCCGTGTATCCCGTATACAGATCCCTGTCCTCAGTGTATCCCGTATACAGATCCCTGTCCCCCGTGTATCCCGTATACAGATCCCCGTCCCCCGTGTATCCCGTATACAGATCCCCGTCCTCCGTGTATCCCGTATACAGATCCCCGTCCTCCGTGTATCCCGTATACAGATCCCCGTCCTCCGTGTATCCCGTATACAGATCCCCGTCCTCCGTGTATCCCGTATACAGATCCCTGTCCTCCGTGTATCCCGTATACAGATCCCTGTCCTCAGTGTATCCCGTATACAGATCCCTGTCCTTTGTGTATCCCGTATACAGATCCCTATCCTCCGTGTATCCCGTATACAGATCCCAGTCCTTTGTGTATCCTGTATACAGATCCCTTTCCTCCGTGTATCCTGTATACAGACCCCTGTCCTCCGTGTATCCTGTATACAGACCCCTGTCCTCCGTGTATCCTGTATACAGACCCCTGTCCTCCGTGTATCCTGTATACAGACCCCTGTCCTCCGTGTATCCCGTATACAGATCCCAGTCCTTTGTGTATCCTGTATACAGATCCCTGTCCTCCGTGTATCCTGTATACAGACCCCTGTCCTCCGTGTATCCCGTATACAGATCCCTGTCCTCCGTGTATCCCGTATACAGATCCCTGTCCTCCGTGTATCCTGTATACAGATCCCTGTCCCCCGTGTATCCCGTATACAGATCCCTGTCCTCCGTGTATCCTGTATACAGACCCCTGTCCTTCGTGTATCCTGTATACAGATCCCTGTCCTTCGTGTATCCCGTATACAGATCCCAGTCCTCCGTGTATCCTGTATACAGACCCCCGTCCTCCGTGTATCCCGTATACAGATCACTGTCTTCCGTGTATCCCGTATACAGATCCCTGTCCTCCGTGTATCCTGTATACAGACCCCTGTCCTCCGTGTATCCCGAATACAGATCCCAGTCCTCCGTGTATCCCGTATACAGACCCCTGTCCTCCGTGTATCCCGTATACAGATCCCAGTCCTCCGTGTATCCTGTATACAGACCCCTGTCCTCCGTGTATCCCGTATACAGATCCCCGACCTCAGTGTATTCTGTATACAGACCCCTGTCCTCCGTGTATCCCGTATACAGATCCCTGTCCTCCGTGTATCCCGTATACAGATCCCTGTCCTTTGTGTATCCTGTATACAGACCCCTGTCCTCCGTGTATCCCGTATACAGATCCCTGTCCTCTGTGTATCCCGTATACAGATCCCTGTCCTTTGTGTATCCTGTATACAGATCCCTGTCCTCCGTGTATCCCGTATACAGATCCCTGTCCTCCGTGTATCCCGTATACAGATCCCTATCCTCCGTGTATCCCGTATACAGATCCCAGTCCTTTGTGTATCCCGTATACAGATCCCTGTCCTCCGTGTATCCTGTATACAGACCCCTGTCCTTCGTGTATCCCGTATACAGATCACTGTCCTTCGTGTATCCCGTATACAGATCCCTGTCCTCACTGTATCCCGTATACAGATCCCTGTCCTCCGTGTATCCCGTATACAGATCACTGTCCTTCGTGTATCCCGTATACAGATCCCTGTCCTCCGTGTATCCCGTATACAGATCCCTGTCCTCCGTGTATCCTGTATACAGATCCCTGTCCTCCGTGTATCCCGTATACAGATCACTCTCCTCCGTGTATCCCGTATACAGATCCCAGTCCTCCGTGTATCCCGTATACAGACCCCAGTCCTCCGTGTATCCCGTATACAGACCCCCGTCCTTCGTGTATGCCGTATACAGATCCCAGTCCTCCGTGTATCCTGTATACAGACCCCTGTCCTTCGTGTATCCCGTATACAGATCCCTGTCCTGCTGTACACAGGGATCACTATATATGATATAGGGCAGTTAGTGGGCTCAGTGCTGCAGCTTCTGGTCGGGATTAGCGGCGCCCATCCCTTGTACACCCCTGATTTCTATTTTTCCGCACATTCATTTAGGAGTCGTCTGATTATCACTGAGAGGCGTCCTGTGGAGGGTGTGATTTTAATCTCTCGCCCGGCGGGTCACTCCAGCGGTGGAGGTGCTCCGGAGACGTCTGGCCTGAAGTCTGCAGGTCCACAAGTGCCGCGGCCCGGAATATAATACACAGGCGCTGGCTACTCTACAGAAAAGCCTCATTGTCTGCCACATGCACTCTCCGCAGGCTCCTGAACCGCACATTTTACGAGTCTACATTTCAGCGCAGAATTTTCAATTCCATTAAGACAGAGCAGGATCTCTGGCGATATAACATTACGGGCGGCGGATATGAACCTCGGCCCCACTGCCGCAAGAGCTAAACGAATCCAGATGCCACAGAGGAGGCTTAATACAGGCAAAGATATTCAAATGTCAGTCCCCCCCGCCGCTCTGCCCCTGCTCCGAAAACTCAGCTGTGTAACACAGAACATACAAAGTGACACACGAGCGTCGCACTGCAAGACACCAGAACAGAATGATTCCTGGCACACATGGCGGCCGCGCAAGCAAATGGACACAAAACTGTGAGCCAACAAGATCAACGGTCTCCTCTCCTGAAATACTCAGTGCTGCTGGGGACCCGGCCTCTTCCACTATGTGAGGGCTCATGCATGCGGCCCACAATGAACGTGCAACATCCCTGCGGATTCCACAGACGGATCCAGACCCATTCAACTTGAAAGGGTTCGTCCTCACCGCCAAAAAATAGAACTCCGTAGTGCTTCCGTGGGGTTCCGTGTCTCCCTTCTGCAACGGACCTTCCGGATTGCGGGCCGCAATACAGGCCACGGCTGGCAATGGCGTTGTGCATGAGCCCTAACTCTCTGCTTGTGACCTCCACAAGATCAGCACACTCATCTGCTGAAATCCTCTGTGCTGCTACTCCTTTCAGTCATGGTTTACAATGTCTTTATTTTCCCTGTCCACTAGGGGCGCTGTAACACGACTGCATGAAGAATCACTTGAGCAGCTCCCTCTGCGGAATATCATATTTCCAGAAGTTTTATTAAACTAATGAAATCCAATAAATCCCTATTTTAATAAGAGGGTAAATTCCCCTTTAAATCCGCCATGTATCCGAGAATATTCTGCAGAAACACCTAATTATCGCAGGCGGCTGCAAATGCGCATTCTGATGTATTGTGCGGAAGAATGCAGCTCTGCAGGGCGAGGCCGCCAAACACCTTTCTGCAGGATCTGATTTCACTTGTAATTGTGTGGCGTCGCTCCCACACCTGGGGTCTGCGGATCCGCGCGGATACTGGAAGCAGATGTCTAAGAGAAGGGTTCGCCCCCTCCTTTGCCCCAGTGCTGCACAAAGTGGCAACGGAACGACGGAGAGACATCGGTGAACATAACAGGAGGCAAATTCTGAGCTCCAGGCCGTGGTGATACATTGTATCACTGCCACATGCAACAATGTATCATTAGGAAACGACTATGGCCGGGACGGCTGCCGTACTGTACATGAGGCCGCGAGGGTTCACAACTGGACGATATCGCAAAGCCAACAATCGCAGTGTTTTAGGGTGGCCAGCGATAAATTTCTGATATTTTCCTCACATGACTTTTGGCAGCGGCTCCCGAAACACTGAATGCGGTGAATCCTCGGAATAGAACTGCAATCGTGGTCACATGATCTCAAAGCGCCGCACGGGTGGTTTTATTGGATTCACAATTTTCAAATGCTACAAATTTTTTCTGCATCTGAAGATCTGTGACCAAGGTACCTTTCATAGGTGTCAATAAAAAAAAACACTGCAGCTAAGTGCAAAAGTCTTCACGCCCTGCCTGGCTATCAAGCTTCTGCAGAGTTACTGAATGGGCTAATGACGGGCGCTTGCTCTTCCTGCGGGTCCACTTCTCGGGCTGAGAGGTGCTGCAATCATTCTAAAATGTGATATAAAAACATGGCAGCCCCCCCCAAAAAAATAAATAAAATATAATAATAATTAAATTACTTTTCTTGCAGTGTTTTAGTGTATTAAAAAGTTCTGTGTAGAGAAGGGGTAGTCGGGGTAAAAGAGGGACATCTTGGGTATGGGAGGGATGGTCTGGGTGAATGAGGGGTGATCTGGCTGGAGGAGGGGATGTCTTGAGTGTAGGAAGGGTCGTGTAGGTGGAAGAGGGTGTGTCCTGGGTGTAGAAGGGTAAGTCTTGAGTGAGGAAGTGGTGGTCGAGTGGATGTCTTGAGTGTGGGAAGGGCGGTCTGGGTGGAGAAGTGGACATCTTGGGTGAAGGATGGGTGGTCGGGTTAGAGAAGGGGACATCTTGGGTGGGGAAGAAGTAGTCATATGGAAGAGGGGACATCTTGTGTGTGAGAGGGGTGGTGTGGTGATGGAGGGGACGTCTTCGGTGGGGGATGGGTAGTCAGGGGAGAGGAAAGGACGTCTTGGGTGGAGGATGGGTGGTCGGGTTAAACAAGGGGACATCTTGGGTGGGGAAGCAGCGGTCAGATGGAGGAGGGGACATCTTGTGTGTGAGAGGGGTGGTCTGGTGGAGGAGGGGACGTCTTGGGTATGGGATGGGTGGTCTGGGTAGAGACAGGGCTTTTTGGTGGTGGTCGGGTGGACTGGGTGTTGGAGGGGACGTCTTGGGTAGGGGAGGGGGGCCTTGGGTGTGAAATGTTTATCAGTTATGACATTAGGCTGCGTCAGGCTGAGGAGGACAGAGCGGATTAAGAAGTGGCCATTAAGATTTCCACTGGCGTGTCACTCAGCGCTGCCGGAATGTGGAATTCTTCCCGGGTCACAGGAATTCCGCACATTACTGGGAAGTGAACTGGGCACATGTGCTTCCCGCTGCAGCCGCTGCCAGGCAACCGTATAATAACAGTGACTGAAGCGGTGTGACCCTCCAGTAATAACATCCCGGCACCACAGCCTCCTGGCCGCTATTATTAGGGTTGAGCTGTTTTTAGCAATTTGCTTAGTAAGACACTAGTGACCAGCATTAGAGAGCAACGGCGAGCAATAGAGTATTGGAGAGCAATAGAGAGTATCGGCGAGCAATAGAGTATCGGAGAGAAATAGAGAGTATCGGAGAGAAATAGAGAGTATCGGAGAGCATCAGAGATCATTAGAGAACATCAGAGAGCGTCAGAAGATTAGAGAGCATCGTAGAGCATTAGAGAGTATTACAGAATGTCAAAACATCAGAAAGCGTCAGAGAGCATTAATCCGCGTGTCAACTATTGCAATTTAATTTTAGCGGGGCATCTGGAGTTAAAAACAAAGCAACTTTGAAAATAATCTCAACCTAAAAAAATCTACTACTATTTTATGTTTACAGCTCTTATGCAAATCTATGTGTCTCCATGGTTACAGACAATGAACAGATCATGTCAATTAGTCCTGATCCTGGCACAACTTCAACACCCCCCACTGCAAACCTCTTCCAATTGTTGAACATGGTGTAAAACCAGCTGTGACTAAATGCTGACAAACGACCATTCAAAAAATGGACATGAAACTTTTTTTGTGACTATAATAGACACAAGTCCCTTGATAAATAACCCACAGTGACTGCACCAGCAGAATAGTGAGTGCAGCTCTGGAGTATAATACAGGATGTAACTCAGGATCAGTACAGCATAAGTAATGTATATACACAGTGACTGCACCAGCAGAATAGTGAGTGCAGCTCTGGAGTATAATACAGGATGTAACTCAGGATCAGTACAGGATAAGTAATGTATGTACACAGTGACTGCACCAGCAGAATAGTGAGTGCAGCTCTGGAGTATAATACAGGATGTAACTCAGGATCAGTACAGGATAAGTAATGTATGTACACAGTGACTGCACCAGCAGAATAGTGAGTGCAGCTCTGGAGTATAATACAGGATGTAACTCAGGATCAGTACAGGATAAGTAATGTATGTACACAGTGACTGCACCAGCAGAATAGTGAGTGCAGCTCTGGAGTATAATACAGGATGTAACTCAGGATCAGTACAGGATAAGCAATGTAATGTACACAGTGACTGCACCAGCAGAATAGTGAGTGCAGCTCTGGAGTATAATACAGGATGTAACTCAGGATCAGTACAGGATAAGTAATGTATGTACACGGTGACTGCACCAGCAGAATAGTGAGTGCAGCTCTGGAGTATAATACAGGATGTAACTCAGGATCAGTACAGGATAAGTAATGTAATGTATGTACACAGTGACTGCACCAGCAGAATAGTGAGTGCAGCTCTGGAGTATAATACAGGATGTAACTCAGGATCAGTACAGGATAAGTAATATATGTACACAGTGACTGCACCAGCAGAATAGTGAGTGCAGCTCTGGAGTATAATACAGGATGTAACTCAGGATCAGTACAGGATAAGTAATGTATGTACACAGTGACTGCACCAGCAGAATAGTGAGTGCAGCTCTGGAGTATAATACAGGATGTAACTCAGGATCAGTACAGGATAAGTAATGTGTGTACACAGTGACTGCACCAGCAGAATAGTGAGTGCAGCTCTGGAGTATAATACAGGATGTAACTCAGGATCAATACAGGATAAGTAATGTGTGTACACAGTGACTGCACCAGCAGAATAGTGAGTGCAGCTCTGGGGTATAATACAGGATGCAACTCAGGGTCAGTACAGGATAAGTAATGTATGTACACAGTGACTGCACCAGCAGAATAGTGAGTGCAGCTCTGGAGTATAATACAGGATGTAACTCAGGATCAGTACAGGATAAGTAATGTATGTACACAGTGACTCCACCAGCAGAACAGTGAGTGCAGCTCTGGGGTATAATACAGGATGTAACTCAGGATCAGTACAGGATAAGTAATGTATGTACACAGTGACTGCACCAGCAGAATAGTGAGTGCAGCTCTGGAGTATAATACAGGATGTAACTCAGGATCAGTACAGGATAAATGCGCCATGGATAATGCACTGCACTTCAGTGTTACATATTGATGAAGGTGAACACCTGACACCGACATATTTAATAGGGACACTTTGTGTCAATACACAGTTTATGGTTCTGCTTCTTCTTTCACACTCGCGTGTCCTCGCCAGTTTCTGGACGGCTCTGAAGTGTCAGCATTTTATATAAACCCCGTCGCCGCTGCTCATTGGAACATATAATTCTAGGAGATGCGGGAAGTTTTTGTTACGAATAGTTATAACATGAGCCAATCAGTCTGCAGGATACACATGACTACATACAGTATATATATAGTGAAATTCCTGTCCTCCAGCACCTGATAATCCGGAACAGAGCTGCAATATAATCTGGAATATCGGGAGAAAAATCCTCTGATTGTAACACTAAGGTCACAGTGACAAATAAATATGCTCTAGTCACACCGCAATCATCATGGACGGATCCGTTCAAATAATACAACCGTCTGCATCCGTTCAGAACGGATCCGTTTGAATTATCTTTAACATTGCCAAGATGGATCCGTCTTGAACCCCATTGAAAGTTAGTGGAGGACGGATGCGTTTTCTATTGTGTCAGAGAAAACGGATCCGTCCCCATTGACTTACATTGTGTGTCTGGACAGATGGCTCAGTTTCATCAGACGGACACCAAAACGCTGCAAGCAGCGGAAAGGACACTGAACTGACGCAGTCTGAGCGGATCATTTTCCATTCAGAATGCATTAGGGCAAAACTGATCCGTTCTGGATGCTGGTGAGAGCCCTGAACGGACCTCACAAACGGAAACCTAAACGCCAGTGTGAAGGTAGACTAACTTGCAGGAAGTTTCTGATAATTGCAAGACTTCCAGCAATGAATGTCTTGTTCTTCAAAGGGAAATAAGTTGCTGCCGGAGGTCACCAGGCTGGAGCGAGAGCGGCAGATTTCAGATCAATACTTTATTCGGAAATTTTTATTGATTATTTATAATCCAGAAATTCAAACTATCCAATTATCTGTGGCCAATCCGGAGTCATGGCTGAGGGATTAATAGATATTTCTGCATCTACATCCAGAGAGGATACAATCGTATCCAGTCTAGACAATGCTCCATGAGCTAAACATAGGCAGCTGCCGCTGTTCACTTCTCGCTGCTGGTTTGCTACAATGTATCAGTCTGGAGTCCAGGTCACAGAGCATTATCAAGACTGGATACAACTGTATCAACTTCTCAGAGAGCAGTGCTAGCTATGTACAGGTTTACTGACTAGACACAGTACATATTAGCTGAAGAGGGGTCCAGTAAGCCGCCAGCACCTTCATGGCACTGACCATCGGAACATAGGCAGCGGCTGTCAACTAAGAGATGTGTCACTTCAGCAAGTGGCATTTATCATGTACAGAAAGTTAATACAAGCACTTACTAATGTATTATTATCCATATTGCTTGCTTTGCTGTCTGGATTCATTTCTCAACCACAATATACATCACTCGTCTCCTGGTTACGATCACTGCACACTTCACTTATTTGGGCAGTCACGGGGCCAAAACTGACTAAATAACTCCAGTGTGAACTCAGCCTTACAGGTCGATGTTAGCGCCAAGAAGAAGCGCACTCCCTTTACACCGTCGTCAGCTGATTCCACATAGATGTCTACAGAACCTGTTCTATTAACCCCTTATACAAGTAGAGCCCCCGACAGAGTGGAGAGGGGGTCAGCAGTAAGTTTGTGTTGATGTCACTGATTATTTTGCCTTTCCTCTGATAAGTCAGAACAATAACCCCCAAAATACGGATCCTGTCTGTGGAGCAAACGAGGTGCAGAACAGCGTGACCCCTCCGTGCCCTGCACATGTGGTATGCTGGGGGGGCACTGTGACATGTCCCTGCAGTGGAGGCTGAGGACACGGTGGAGGATGAGGAGGCAGAGGCGGACGTTGTCGCTGGACCAACAGCGCGGCAACATGGAGGCGGAAGCAGCGTCACCTGGCCAAGATGCTGGTGTGGCTGTACAGGAGCCACATTCACCCAGTGGGCTGTAAAGGACATGTATTGTCCCTGACCGTAGTTACAGCTTCACACGTCGGTGCTGCCGTGTACTTTGGCAGACACCGACAGGCTCAAGGACTGGCCCACCTACTGTTCTACATACGTGTGCAGGGCTGGTACTGCCTTTTTGGCAAAGAGATGACGACTTGGGACTCTCCACCTCGGCTCGGCACAAGCCATCAGTTCTCTGAAAGAGTCCACCTCTTGGAAAGGGAGGGACTGCAGCACCAGCAACTCGGACAGGAGCACGTTCAGCGTCTGCGCTGTTGGATGAGTGCACACATACTGCTGTCTCTTGGCAATCGCTTCTGTGATCGATTGCTGACGGAATGACTGACGGGGAGGAGCAGGAGCATCAGGACCAGCAGACGATGGGAAGGACAGACAGCTCCCTTCGGCGGAGGTAGTGTGTTAGAAAGGACAGACAGGATTACTGGTTCTCAACAAGCTTAGAATCAACGTGGAAAATATATGGCATCAGAGGTGCGTGAGGACGCCATCACTATAGGACGGGTACGCCATCCAGGGCAGGTTGTATATGTGGGCGACATACAGAATATAATCAGGAAACAGACTGAAGAATGAGGACAATTCGATCTGATAATTGGCGGCAGTCCTTGTAATGACTTATCTGTGGTCAACCTGCACCGGAAAGGCCTTTATGGGGGCAGCGGACAACAGTTTTTTTACTTTCCATAATTACTCAATAAAGTGTTGCCTAAGACAGGAGAGAATCGTCCAGTCTTCTGGTTGTTTGAGAACGTGGTTGCGATGGAGAAAGCATTCCAAAAAACTATTTCTCTTCACCTGGAGACGAATCCCGTCAAGATTGATACAAGTGCGGTATCGGCTGCTCCTTGAGCCGGACACTTCTGGGGGAACCTGCCCGAGCAGGCCTCTAGTAGCTACAGACAATGAGAAGACAAAGCTTCAAGATTGCTTAGAGCCCTGAAGAGTCATGAAGTTCGTCAAGATTCAAACCATAACTACCAGCCCCTGGTCTCTTCGTCAGGGGAAACATCACGAGTTCCCAGTCATCATGGATGGGAAGGAGGAGGACATCCTGTGGTGCACGGAGATGGAGAGGGTCTTCGGATTTCCCCCGTACTATACGGACATCTCAGAAATGAACCGCTGCTCCCGACAGAAGCTCCTGGGAAGGTCATGCAGCGTCCCGGTCATCATAGATGGGAAGGAGGACATCCTGTGGTGCACGGAGATGGAGGGGTCTTCGGATTCCCCTGCACTATACGGACTCATGGAGCGTCCCCGTCATCCGGCATCTATTCGCCCCGCTGAAGGATTATTTTGAAAGTGTGTAGAAGCCACACGGGGCCCCCTCGCTGCAGATCTATCATGGAGACACCGGATTTTATAATATTACATTATTATATAAAGAAAAAAAGAAAATGAAGCCCCTTCTTCTCCCGGCTCCCAAGTGCGACCAGTTACATCATCATCATCGAGTAGTGTCTGCACGTCACTGATGTCCTCCTCAACCGTCTCTGGGTCAGGAGCCTGACCGCTCGCAACACCAGCTCCCGCGCCACTCTCCTCATCACTACTTGCCCGCCAGCTAATAAGCCCTTTTCTTGCCACTAATAAAAGCCCAAAAATGCTTTAGAACATATAACTGCCCCGCACAAGGGCAAATAAGACATGGAAATATTCCCTGTAATAACCCCTGGTAATGCCGGTATCACACAGAACCTGCACCCCAATTAACAAGAACGGTTTGCTGGAATTACAGAGCTGTATGATGGCAGTGTGGATCCGCAGTCAGTGCAGCAAGGTGTAATAGGATTGTTCCTGTTCCCCAGGCTGTAACCTCCCCGACTGAACCCTGTTCTGCTTCAATACTGTGGAATGATTCCTCCCGATTCTTTCTCTTCACCTTGAATAATCTTTTCCTGAACTTGTAAATAGTTTTTTTTAGCACAATGAAGTCTTTCCTCGCACTGTCCCTAGCGCCTGCTGACGCCTTTCTCTGCACTAAGTGCACTGGAAAATGGCACAATCCAAGATGGCTGCCGCTATTTACAGGGCTGTGACATCACAGGGCTGGCTGGCTGCTGATTGGCTGCATGCATGGCATTGTGGGTGATCCCGCCTTCCCAGAGTTCCTTGCTCCTTGCATGTGCAGCAGCCATTTTAGGAAAAAATGCGATTCGTTACCACAAAGCATGAAGAAATTCGGCTTCGGTGAGATTCAAATTTTTCCTGTAATTCGGATTGAATTCCACTTTCTTCTTCTTCTTCGCTTTGTCAGCTTCGATTCGCTCATCTCTAGTGACGACCCCAAGACAATCTATGAACAACGCATTTCATTCCCCCCCAATGTTAAACCAACATTGCAATTACAGAGATGAGACGCAACTTGCAAACCGGGAGTCATTAAACTAATGAATGAATGTGGACAAATCTAACGGAATATTTAATGTGAGGCTGAAGAATCAGCTGCAGGGGGAGGGGTGCGCAATACAGCAACGGTGCATTTTGCTAGAAATTAAATGGCTGTTTACTGCAGCTTCAGCAGTGCAGCCGCCGCTACGTCGAGCTATTAAGTTGAGCGTTGAACTTCATAGAGCTGGCTGTCTTTCCCAGCCGTCCTTTTGATGTTACCTCCAAAGGAAAGAGATCAAAGGCTGGCGGCGCGGTGAGGGAAAGTCCCGCTCTTTGCCGAGCTGCCTGTGATATATGTTAAAATCTTGGCCACAAGCTGAAGAAAATATACTTTCATAGGTAGGTGTTAAACCAAAGCCAATGGGAGCAAGCGTAAAATGATGAGCGGCGGGTCGCAGGAATGTCTGCGTCACTGGACCATCATATAACATGAAAGGACGCACTGGTGCCGCCCCCGCCACACACGTTAAATATTCAAAATTTTATGGTGATGCTCATCCCTGTTAAACGTAAAAGCACCTTGTATAATTTGCAATCTCTGCAGCGGAGGGTCAGTCGCTGGATCACCATCCACGACTATGACACCTCCAACCCTGCACCTGCCACCAGAGGCACAGAGAAGGGTCAGTCACTGGACCACCATCCACGACTATGACATCTACAACCCTGCACCTGCCACCAGAGGCACAGAGGAGGGTCAGTCGCTGGACCACCATCCACGACTATGACACCTCCAACCCTGCACCTGCCACCAGAGGCACAGAGGAGGGTCAGTCGCTGGATCACCATCCACCACTATGACACCTCCAACCCTGCACCTGCCACCAGAGGCACAGAGGAGGGTCAGTCGCTGGATCACCATCCACGACTATGACACCTCCAACCCTGCACCTGCCACCAGAGGCACAGAGGAGGGTCAGTCGCTGGATCACCATCCACCACTATGACACCTCCAACCCTGCACCTGCCACCAGAGGCACAGAGGAGGGTCAGTCACTGGACCACCATCCACACTATAACATCTCTAACCCTGTGTCTGCCACCAGAGGCACAGAGGAGGGTCAGTCACTGGACCACCATCCACCACTATAACATCTCTAACCCTGTGTCTGCCACCAGAGGCACAGAGGAGGGTCAGTCGCTGGACCACCATCCACACTATAACATCTCTAACCCTGTGTCTGCCACCAGAGGCACAGAGGAGGGTCAGTCACTGGACCACCATCCACCACTATAACATCTCTAACCCTGTGTCTGCCACCAGAGGCACAGAGGAGGGTCAGTCGCTGGACCACCATCCACCACTATGACATCTCCAACCCTGCACCTGCCACCAGAGGCACAGAGGAGGGTCAGTGGCTGGACCACCATCCACCACTATGACATCTCCAACCCTGCACCTGCCAACAGAGGCACAGGGGAGGGTCAGTCGCTGGACCACCATCCACCACTATGACACCTCCAACCCTGCACCTGCCAACAGAGGCACAGGGGAGGGTCAGTCGCTGGACCACCATCCACCACTATGACATCTCCAACCCTGCACCTGCCACCAGAGGCACAGGGGAGGGTCAGTCGCTGGACCACCATCCACCACTATGACACCTCCAACCCTGCACCTGCCACCAGAGGCACAGAGGAGGGTCAGTGGCTGGACCACCATCCACCACTATGACATCTCCAACCCTGCACCTGCCAACAGAGGCACAGAGGAGGGTCAGTGGCTGGACCACCATCCACCACTATGACATCTCCAACCCTGCACCTGCCACCAGAGGCACAGGGGAGGGTCAGTCGCTGGACCACCATCCACCACTATGACACCTCCAACCCTGCACCTGCCAACAGAGGCACAGGGGAGGGTCAGTCGCTGGACCACCATCCACCACTATGACATCTCCAACCCTGTGTCTACCACCAGAGGCACAGGGAAGGGTCAGTCGCTGGACCACCAGCCACCACAATGATATCTCCAACCCTGCATCTGCCACCAGAGGCACAGGGAAGGATCAGTCGCTAGACCACCAGCCACCACAATGATATCTCCAACCCTGCATCTGCCACCAGAGGCACAGGGAAGGATCAGTCGCTAGACCATCATCCACTACTATAACACATTGAGCCGTGCGCTTGCAACAAGAGGCACAGGCTACAGCCATTGCTCCCCATATGGCCACTACTACTCTAATTTCCATTCTGAGCATCCTCGTATGTGGTAGATGGGATTTCAAGCTCTTTAGGTATCAGGGCCCCAGACTCTGCACCCTTATTGCAGTCTCTTTGGCACTCTGTCCTCACACCATGCAAGTTCACATGGAGGTTCCTGTATGATACAGACATGCTACATGTCTGCACAGAATGACTCTGGGTTCACAGCATCTGCTGAAATGTCACCGTCCCCAAATACACGGCTCATTATAAAGATTCCAGGCAGCAGCGGATTACAAACTAATTGCTCCCCTGACAATAAAGCTGAGAATTTACAGGAGATTCCCATAGTCCAGGACTACAGACCATCCCCCCCCCGACACCCCCCAGATACCCCGGGAGCCACAGGCTTAGCAATGATAACCCCCTACCACCAAACTGTTAACCCCTTGTGAGGAGGCAAGCAGGACACAGAACTGCACAAGAGGAATGTGATTTCTGTATGCAGACGTAGCAGAGTGAAATGTGAGGTCATGTTTCCTCTAAAACACCAAGACATAACTATGGTGTTACATAGGACTGCAGGTAGCATGTACCACATCAGCTGTACTCACAGAGTTATCACTGTGTTATCTGTGGTGTTACATAGGACTGCAGGTGTCATCTACTACATTATCTGTACTCACAGAGTTATCACTGTGCTATCTGTGGTGTTACATAGGACTGCAGGTGTCATCTACTACATTACCTGTACTAGGAGAGTTATCACTGTGTTATCTGTGGTGTTACATAGGACTGCAGGTGACATCTACTACATTATCTGTACTCAGAGAGTTATCACTGTGTTATCTGTGGTGTTACATAGGACTGCAGGTGACATCTACTACATTATCTGTACTCACAGAGTTATCACTGTGTTATCTGTGGTGTTACATAGGACTGCAGGTGACATCTACTACATTATCTGTACTCAGAGAGTTATCACTGTGTTATCTGTATTGTTACATAGGACTGCAGGTGACCTCTACTACATTATCTGTACTCAGAGAGTTATCACTGTTTTATCTGTATTGTTACATAGGACTGCAGGTGACATCTACTATATTATCTGTACTCAGAGAATTATCACTGTGTTATCTGTATTGTTACATAGGACTGCAGGTGACATCTACTACAATATCTGTACTCAGAGAGGTATCACTGTGTTATCTGTGCTGTTACATAGGACTGCAGGTGACATCTACTACATTACCTGTACTCAGAGAGGTATCACTGTGTTACATAGGCACCACCCCATCTACAGGTTGTGTGCAGTATTGCAGTTCAGGCTCACTGACTCCAATGGAGCGGAGATGCAACATCGGACACAAACCATGGACAACCCCTTTAAGGCCATTTCCCTACACTGCGTTCGGTTTGATATTCTTGTAAAGATTTTTCCATTGACAGTGAGAAATGATCCATCGTGGGACATACCTAATAAAAAATTGAGTTTTTCATTTCCATTCAACAACTCTCAAATCAGATCCTCACTGGTTTCCTACCGGGGGGTCATCAGTGTAACATTATGTGATAGCTGGAGGGTTCCTGCACATAAAGTACTCCACTTGGCAGAAGATCTCAAACCTGACGCACCTGGCTCTCTGCATTGGGGATTTAACCCTGCGGCTAATCCTAATTTGTTACCTGTCAGCCTGTCCTGTAAGAAACCTGCAATCCTTCAATCAGTCAATGAGTGTCATTGGTCAGGCCGAGTATGGGACGATGCTGACCAAATGCACAATATTGGCCATTGCTGAAGGACATAAATCTGGGGTCACGAGGAGTTAAACTGGTGAAAATACCGAAATGTCCAACCAACTTAGCCTTATGGGTGTATGCATGAATCTGTGATTGAGAGAAATGATGTCACTAGCGGGGGCTCGATCTGGTCCCCAACTTTGGCTAAATTAAAATCAGGGAAAGGGAAATGTGAAGATCCAATCAAAGCCCAGCATAATCACCGTTATTAGGACTTAGTAAAGGCAAAGTCTCTAAAGTAAAGGAAGTGAAAAGAGGATGAGGTGCCCAGTAGACCAGAACCATGACATCATCAGGGCAGAAACACTTGTAGGTGAAATTTCACACTGATTAAGGTGAAATATGAGAAGGCAAGGGTTAATTATAAAGATTTATAAAAGATGTCAGATCAGGTAACTTGGCATCGCTCCAGCTTATAGACACAGCTGCATTGTGTAAGAATAGAATTAGTTATGTTGTTAGTACCTAGGAGGAATTTCAAGGAAACTATGCAGGTTGCTCAAGTGAGAAATGTTGTTGCCTGAATGCGACCAATAACCAGAACTGTTCCCCAAACTACTAACAATGCAACAGGTATTAGCCGGAAATATCCCTGAATGTACTGTGCTCCTATGTACAAGAATATAACTACTATAATACTGCTCCTATGTACAAGAATATAACTACTATAATACTGCTCCTCTGTACAAGAATATAACTACTATAATACTGCTCCTATGTACAGGAATATAACTACTATAATACTGCTCCTATGTACAAGAATATAACTACTATAATACTGCTCCTATGTACAAGAATATAACTACTATAATACTGCTCCTCTGTACAAGAATATAACTACTATAATACTGCTCCTATGTACAGGAATATAACTACTATAATACTGCTCCTATGTACAAGAATATAACTACTATAATACTGCTCCTATGTACAAGAATATAACTACTATAATACTGCTCCTATGTACAAGAATATAACTACTATAATACTGCTCCTATGTACAAGAATATAACTACTATAATACTGCTCCTATGTACAAGAATATAACTACTATAATACTGCTCCTATGTACAAGAATATAACTACTATAATACTGCTCCCTATGTACAAGAATATAACTACTATAATACTGCTCCTATGTACAAGAATATAACTACTATAATACTGCTCCTATGTACAAGATATAACTACTATAATACTGCTCCTATGTACAAGAATATAACTACTATAATACTGCTCCTATGTACAAGAATATAACTACTATAATACTGCTCCTATGTACAAGAATATAACTACTATAATACTGCCTCCTATGTACAAGGATATAACTACTATAATACTGCTCCTATGTACAAGAATATAACTACTATAATACTGCTCCTATGTACAAGAATATAACTACTATAATACTGCTCCTATGTACAAGAATATAACTACTATAATACTGCTCCTATGTACAAGAATATAACTACTATAATACTGCCTCCTATGTACAAGAATATAACTACTATAATACTGCCTCCTATGTACAAGAATATAACTACTATAATACTGCCTCCTATGTACAAGAATATAACTACTATAATACTGCCTCCTATGTACAAGAATATAACTACTATAATACTGCCTCCTATGTACAAGAATATAACTACTATAATACTGCCTCCTATGTACAAGAATATAACTACTATAATACTGCCTCCTATGTACAAGAATATAACTACTATAATACTGCCTCCTATGTACAAGAATATAACTACTATAATACTGCCTCCTATGTACAAGAATATAACTACTATAATACTGCCTCCTATGTACAAGAATATAACTACTATAATACTGCTCCTATGTACAAGAATATAACTACTATAATACTGCTCCTATGTACAAGAATATAACTACTATAATACTGCTCCTATGTACAAGAATATAACTACTATAATACTGCTCCTATGTACAAGAATATAACTACTATAATACTGCTCCTATGTACAAGAATATAACTACTATAATACTGCTCCTATGTACAAGAATATAACTACTATAATACTGCTCCTATGTACAAGAATATAACTACTATAATACTGCTCCTATGTACAAGAATATAACTACTATAATACTGCTCCTATGTACAAGAATATAACTACTATAATACTGCTCCTATGTACAAGAATATAACTACTATAATACTGCTCCTATGTACAAGAATATAACTACTATAATACTGCTCCTATGTACAAGAATATAACTACTATAATACTGCTCCTATGTACAAGAATATAACTACTATAATACTGCTCCTATGTACAGGAATATAACTACTATAATACTGCTCCTATGTACAAGAATATAACTACTATAATACTGCCTCCTATGTACAAGAATATAACTACTATAATACTGCTCCTATGTACAAGAATATAACTACTATAATACTGCTCCTATGTACAAGAATATAACTACTATAATACTGCCTCCTATGTACAAGAATATAACTACTATAGTTCTGCTCCTATGTACAAGAATATAACTACTATAATACTGCCTCCTATGTACAGGAATATAACTACTATAATACTGCTCCTATGTACAAGAATATAACTACTATAATACTGCTCCTATGTACAGGAATATAACTACTATAATACTGCCTCCTATGTACAGGAATATAACTACTATAATACTGCTCCTATGTACAAGAATATAACTACTATAATACTGCCTCCTATGTACAAGAATATAACTACTATAATACTGCTCCTATGTACAAGAATATAACTACTATAATACTGCTCCTATGTACAAGAATATAACTACTATAATACTGCTCCTGCCATATTTCACCACTTTGTGCTGGTTTTGAGCTGTCAGGATTTTATATGAAGGAATTTGCAGATTATATAGGAGTTGAGAATAAAATGGCCTTTCGCCCTGTTCTATGAGTCAGCTGCACTGCACACAAGGAAGCCTCCTTCTCAGCATGACTAAGGTCATCATGGGGTTTTATTGATCCCTTATCTCCCCTCTCCCTGAGCTCAGCTCTGACTGCGCCACATCCTTAAAGGGGAAAGACCTCCAGATTCTAAAACCTTATGCAGGTGTGATACATCTCAGAGCTGCGGGTTTGTTACAGCTTTATCCAATCTATAGAAACAGTTTTGAGATAAACACATCAGCAAGTGAAATGTATGATTGAGGATTTGAGACAGTTTAAAGCGGTTGTCTATTTATCTTGTTTCTGAGGAGAGATAATTATTGTAGCCACTAGGTGACAGTATCGCACAGTGATGCAATCTCCTATTGGTGTAAATTGTACAGGAGGCCCGGCAGTATCTTCTAAGCTTCCAGGGCTGCTGGCAGTGAAGGAGGAGAGAACATGTCTGGTCATCCTCCTGCCCTCCCTGCTGTCAGGAAACTGTGGCTGCTGGAGAGAAGGACTCTGGGCTGATTTCTCAGGTGTGTGACAGTAGTGAGCTGTAGGAGACTGTAAGGGGGAAATAGGGGATTTGTTTATAGCAGACTCAGATCTGTGTATGTGTGCTGCTCTCTGCAGAGTTCAGAGAGGCATTGGGGGGACTCTGCCCTAGGTCCCCCAATGCCTCTGCTCTAGGTGCACCCCCATTAGTGCCCCAACTCCAGATGCCCCCCAATGCCTCCACTCCAAATGCACTGCTAATATTGCCTCTTCTCCAGTTGCCCCCCTAATACCTCTGCCGAGAGCGTCACATTCTGCAGTATCGACACCTATGGTTTACCTGGCGGCAGTGATGATATTCTGTATTTACAGGCATCACTGCTGCCATTTAAAGGGGTTGTCCAGGTTTTCAAGTTACCCTTGTCACACCATAGAGCATAACTATATGATTAGTGGGGTCCGATTCTGCAGCCCCCACTGATCCCAGGAACGGATCCTGTTCCCCCTTTTTGATGGTGTGAGACGCTGCTCCATTTATTCTCTTTGGGACCACTGGAAATAGCCAGCGCTGTACTCCGCCATCTCCGTCCACCCCTCAGAGAATGGATGGGGGCTCCAGTGTTAGGACCCCTACGGATCATCGTTCTCCCCACTCCTGTGGATAGAGGATAACTAGAAAAGTGGACACCGGCCCTTTAACAGGCGAGCATTTCTATTTTAGTTTGACGCACATTTTGGGCCAGATTAGTAATTTTAAGAAAACCTTTAAAGGGAACCTGTCACCTCCTAAATGCATGTAAACCCGCCAGCAGTCCCTCAGGGTAGCCCGCCGTGCGATACTAATCATACTTTTCATCCCACAGTCCGATGCGACATAAGGTCAGATAACGATCTTTTATCCTCCGTCCGCGCACGTCAGCTTCAAGTCAAGGTAACCACGCCCCCTCTTGCCTTTGAGTGACAGTCCGCAATTCGGCTTCGCTTTCCCAAGTCTCGCGCATGCGCGGTGCCCCCTGTTTCACTGCGCGATCCCATGTCAGGGCATGGGATCGCGCAGCAAAACATTGAAGTGAAGTGAAGTGAACGGTAGAGACATGGAAAAAATATAAGTTAGTGTGCAGGAGCCCAAAGGTGGGCCCCCAGAATCAGTTACACTGGTGGGCCCTAAGCACCCCAGTCTGACACTGCTTATAGATGTGGGTCCCACCCGAAAGTGGTGGAGAGCACACCGCGCAGGCGCAGCCACCCGCCAGTCATTTTCTTTGGGGCCGCTGAAAATAGCTGAGTGAATGGGAGTGGTGGCCGGTCACGCGCTGTGCGCTCCCATTCACTTCTATGGGGAGAGCGCTTAACCTTGCAGGGCCCTGTTCCCGATATAGGTGCGGGTCCCAGCGGTGGGTCCCGCGCCTATAAGACAATGGGGGCATATCCTAGCGATATGCCCCCATTGGCTGAGATGAGACAACCTCTTTAAAATCGGAAAAGGTTGTGTAGACTGAGTACATCTGCAACAAACCCTCAGCAGTGAGAGGTTTTTAGCCTCTGGATGTAAATTAAGAATGTTTCCGTTCACTAAGAGCAAGCAGAGATCTTACAAATGGGAAGGAATTGAAATGCACAGATGCAGAGCTTCTCAATATACCATGAATAAGTTTCAATGACAAAAGATGTAAAATCCCTTTAAGTAGGCAGATTCTGGGGAGACGCCCAACTAGTGGAATATTTTGCCCTATTTACATCAGACAGACACAGTCGTCATAGAAACCAGAGGGATTTTAGGGCGACATTCTAGCGCCCATGCTGGGAGTTCCACAGGTTGGGGTCGGCTGGTCTATGGTGCCCAATCAGACAGAGGGCGCTGCGGGCGCCTGAGCGCGCCGTATCGGCTGAGCCAACGCTCCACAAATATTCTGTTTACTTTAATTATTCATTTGTGGAGCTGATGGAGGTAAAAACAACACGGAGAGGACAATGGAGGCTCGCAGGCAGAACATGTGCAAACACAGAGGTCTGGAAGTGACTCAGTTTCCGGAGCGGTGTCTATTTGTGGTGAACAGGCGAGTCGCCTTTGTTGCCGGAAGTAGATGGCGTTTGAGTGCGAGAAGCTGCAGGATGTCGGGGCTGAAAACAAATATTGTCCAAGACCAGAGGAGAAGAAGCAAAATGCTCCAGATCTGTCCTAAGCGCTTCCTGGCGGGACGGCTCAAAGGTGAAACGGCGAGGAGAGAAAATGCTTCATAGTAATAAAAGGGAAAGTTCTGGAGAAGGTTAGAAACTTCTCTTCCAGAAGCGTATGATGATAATAATAATAAAATACGCTATAATGTAACATCATGTGCTACGGAATATACTGAGATCAGATACAATCAGGCGTGTAACTACCATAGCGGCAGACCATGCGACTGCTATGGGGCCCGGGACCAGAGGGGGCCCAGTCTGAGTTGGGATTATCTCCTCTTCTTTGGTCAGGACTTTACCCTCTAGAGCAGGGTTTCTGACCTCCGGTCCTCGGGACCCACCTACCGGTCAGGTTTTCAGGATTTCCTTAGCATTGAGCAGGTGATCTAATTAGTGTCCATGCATCAGGACTTACCCCAGGTATTCATTCTGTGGGATATTCTCAAATCCTGACCTGAAGGTAGGTCCCGAGGACCGGAGTTGGCCATCCCTGCTCTAAAGGAACAACTTTTAGCAAATGAAGCAGTGGAAAAATGGCCCACGGGTCATTGAAAAGGGTTTAGGCGGAAACCCTTCTGTCCTGTGTGGGGGGCCTGGTTTGATCCTTGCTATGGGGTCCTTACTTCTCTATGTATGCCACTGGATACAATGTATCCAACAATATAACACAATGCAACACAATATGATGCTGCAACATTATACTATACTATACTATATGCTTCCAGAACATACTGATACAAAATACCCAATAACATAATAAACAATGAAACATAATGTAACATCATATACTATACAATATACTGCTAGACGGTACTGATACATAGTATCCACTCATATAACACAATATAATGTAATATAATGTAACATCATATACCATACTAGATAATATACTGATACAAAGTATCCAATTATATAACACAATATAGTGTAATGTGTCATCATCATTTACTATACCGTATAATATGCTGCTAGAAGATACTGATACAATATATCCAATATTTTAGCAAATGTAACATAATAGAACTTCATATACTATATAAAATGCACCTGGAAGATACTGAGATATGATACAATATATCCAATAACATAATGTAATACAATGTCTTAGTATGTACTATACTGCTAGAAGATACTGACATAAGATAAAATATATCCAATAACTCTGTAACATGACATGCTAGTCTATATAATATGCTCCACCTAGAAGATACTGATACAATATATTCAATAACATAACACAATGTAGCATAATATCACAGGATACACTGTATAATAAACCCACAATATGTAACATCATATACTATATAATATGCTACTAGAAGATACAGAAATTTAGTACAATATATCCGATAATATAAGGTAAAGTAACATAATGTAATATACTATAGTACTAGAATATGCCAACATGTCATACAGTATATCCAATACAATATGAGATAAAATAATTCCAATAATATATGACGCACTAAAACAATGTTATCTAATACGCTATATAATACACTACTAGAAGATGCTGCGACTTGATACAGTATATCCAGTATACACAGGCCAGCAACCATCAGCGCTCCAGCTGCTGTGAAACTACAACTCCCAGCATGCAAACATGCTCAGCTGTTCTTCTAACCCCTATGAAAGTGAACGGAGCATTCTGGAAGTTGTAGTTTCAGAATACCTCGAGTATGAAATACTAGAAAACATATAAATGCGTTATAATATATTTAAACATGAAAGTATCAGGGGCTCTTTTGTCCCCAATAAACTAAAGTAAAAGCTGCAAATGTCTTACACTTCTCAGTAACTCTATAAGGTAAACGCACATGTGGCTTTTCTGTGCAGATTTTAACCCAAACCTCACCCCCCACCCCAGAAAGAAAAAAAAAGAAAAGAAAAACAGCAGCGTAATACAGCACCAGCAGAGGGAATGAGATTTGCCAAATCTCACGTACACATTGCGTATTTTTTTCATGTGGAAATCCACAGAATGTCTATTGTTCATTGCGATTGTGCACCTTATATACAGCAGTTGTTTCCCCCCCACAGGCTTCAATGGGGTCGTTAAAATACAGTGAAAATCCGCACCAAAAACCGCAACAATAACCGCAAAAAATGAACACAAATACAAATACTCTACATAATGTTCATACAGCAGAAGGTGGCACAGGACAGGAGTCACAGTGATCTGTAATCATGAGGTGGGGGCTACCTGCTCTAAACAGCTGCATACCCCCTGCCCCAGCTCATATACTAACATGATATAAGGTAACACACCGTAATGTGATCTAGAAAACAATATATTAACTGCAACAAGATAAAATGTCATTTATTACAGAGTAAAACTGTGCAATACACCACAATATTATATAATGTAACATACTATACTGTAATATAGGGTAAAACACTATATACCACAGCAATGCAGTGTATAACAGCACAGTATAATACTGATAGTATGGTACAGCAGCACTGATGTGCCCTCCAATAAAAGCTAATATACTACAATGTAAAATAATGTAATATATAACAAGATTAAAAAGTAATATAATATACATACTACAATATATTATATACAGTAATATACTACCATGTAAGATAATGCATTATACTACAGTATAATATATAATACACTACAATGCAATAAGGTTAATATACCACAATAAAATATAATCTCCTACAATGAAAAAAATTATATACTACTGTACAGTATAAAGTAATTACTGCAATGTAATATACAACAATAAAATATAATGTACACTACAAGGCAATATGATATAATATACTGCAATGTAATGTACCACGTGATACAATGTAATATAATGTAATATGCTACAATATGATAGGCTGCAATATACCACATGTTAGTATAATGTAACACACTACTATATAATGTAATGTACTAAAGACTAATATACAGGAGAACCCAGAGGAAGGGAGACCATACAAACTCCATGCAGATGTTTCCCTGGTTTGCTCTGAATGTAGGACCCCACCGCTACCCACTGAGCCACCGCTAATCACTGAGCCACCGCTAATCACTGAGCCACCGCTACCCACTGAGCCATTGCTACCCACTGAGCCATTGCTACCCACTGAGCCACCGCTGCCCACTGAGCCACCGCTGCCCACTGAGCCACCGATAATCACTGAGCCATTGCTACCCACTGAGCCATTGCTACCCACTGAGCCACCATGCTGCTTAGTGCCCAGATATTTGCCCATCAGGGATGTGTTGGTCACGAGCAGAGCCTTCGGCCTCAGTTAAAGCCAAGAAAGTTTTTAACACAAGTAAGGCTACTTTCACACTGGTGTTTTGGTTTCCGTTTCTGAGATCCGCTCAGGGCTCCTCTCAGCAGCGTCCAAAACGGATCAGTTTTGCCCTAAAAGGATCCGCTCAGACTGCGTCACTTTGCCTCCATTCCGTCTCCATTCCGCTGCTTGCAGCGTTGTGCTGTCCGCCTGACGAAACTGAACCAAACGGATCGGTCCTGACACACAATGTAAGTCAACGGGGACGGATCCGTTTTCTCTGTCACAATCCGACACAATAGAAAACGGATCCGTCTAGGCTATAGAAGACATAAGACAACCGGATCCGCTCATGACGGATGCATGCGGTTGTATTATCGTAACGGAAGCGTTTTTGCAGATCCATGACGAATCCGCAAAAAAACGCTAGTGTGAAAGTAGCCTAAAGCAGAAAGGTTCCTTCAGGATCTGAACTCTGCTCCTCGGATCTATGGGGGTCTAGGTCCTGCTTTACATTGCAGCCTTCTGAAACCGACTGGGGACATCAGAGGCAGGAAGTAGCTAACGTCCCTAACTTATGGTGTTCTATGGAAATCAATATGGCTGCAGCCTGGGAAACAACGACGGGATGCACTCAGAAACAGACGAAGGACATGAATCGGCTGTTGCCACAAATGAGGGACTGGCCCTTTAAGAGCTACCAAGCAGTAAGAATTTCATAAGCGCACATTTATTAAAACGGAGGATATGACTTTACATTCCAAAGTAAACAGACAGACAGCAGAGGAGGAGCAGGCAAACAGCAGGGTGTTTACCCAGACAAACAGCACTGAAGTCCCAGGTAAAGGCTCTGCGCAGCCCCACTATAGGAGAGTCCATGGGACCCTGCTTCTCCACGTGTGACCCAAAACTGCTCAACGCCCCAGGGGTGACAAACTTCTGCAACTTTCTAACACTAGGTTTCAGTTGCTTACCAGTTTCAAGATCTCTGCTTGCTTTTAGAAAGGTGCATGATGAAGTCTGGCACCTCTGGGAGCAGCACTGTTCAGGGTGGGTTTTCAGGCCCTAAGGGGGTCCGAACCACAATAAAAAAGTCACTGCGGTTCCCTTGGCTTAAGGCCCCGTGTACAAGACAGTATTTTTGGTCCATGTCTGATCCGCATTTTTTGCACATGGACCCATTCATTTCTGAGAGTCTGCAAAACAAATCTCATCCGTGTGACCGGACCACAAACTACTGAGCCCGTCCAATTCTCGGCAATTTTTAATAGGCGTTTTTACAGTAGGCCCTGTGAAAATTGCAGGACGCACATCGACCGCATCTGTACTTTGCGAATCTGCGATTTGCGGACCGCAAAACGGATACAGTTGTGTGCGGGAGGCCTAGAAGTGCTGATGGATTGTAATTCATCAGATGCAGGACTGACTAGACAGTAATAGGGGAACGGAGCCAAGAACTCCTAATACATTATCTACTAAACAGTAGGGACTATTCTTCCACAATGGCCCCCTGTTATCTATGTCGAGCCCTGCAAGCAAGCAGAGGTATTAAAAGGAAATGAAACACAATGGGGCAGATTTACTAAACAAATAGCGCGATAATTCTCACTATTCTGCTGGTGCAGTCACTGTGTACATACATTACTTATCCTGTACTGATCCTGAGTTACATCCTGTATTATACTCCAGAGCTGCACTCACTATTCTGCTGGTGCAGTCACTGTGTACACACATTACTTATCCTGTACTGATCCTGCGTTACATCCTGTATTATACTCCAGAGCTGCACTCACTATTCTGCTGGTGCAGTCACTGTGTACATACATTACTTATCCTGTACTGATCCCGAGTTACATCCTGTATTATACTCCAGAGCTGCACTCACTATTCTGCTGGTGCAGTCACTGTGTACATACATTACTTATCCTGTACTGATCCCGAGTTACATCCTGTATTATACTCCAGAGCTGCACTCACTATTCTGCTGGTGCAGTCACTGTGTACATACATTACTTATCCTGTACTGATCCTGAGTTACATCCTGTATTATACTCCAGAGCTGCACTCACTATTCTGCTGGTGCAGTCACTGTGTACATACATTACTTATCCTGTACTGATCCTGAGTTACATCCTGCATTATACTCCAGAGCTGCACTCACTATTCTGCTGGTGCAGTCACTGTGTACATACATTACTTATCCTGTACTGATCCTGAGTTACATCCTGCATTATACTCCAGAGCTGCACTCACTGTTCTGCTGGTGCAGTCACTGTGTACATACATTACTTATCCTGTACTGATCCTGAGTTACATCCTGCATTATACTCCAGAGCTGCACTCACTGTTCTGCTGGTGCAGTCACTGTGTACATACATTACTTATCCTGTACTGATCCTGAGTTTCATCTTGTATTATACTGCAGAGATGTAAAACCAGAATGGGCTGCAGCCCTACTAAAAGAATAGTGAGTGCAGCTCTGGAGTATAATACAGGATGTAACTCAGGATTAGTACAGGATAAGTAATGTAATGTATGTACACAGTGACTGCACCAGCAGAATAGTGAGTGCAGCTCTGGAGTATAATACAGGATGTAACTCAGGATCAGTACAGGATAAGTAATGTATGTACACAGTGACTGCACCAGCAGAATAGTGAGTGCAGCTCTGGAGTATAATACAGGATGGAACTCAGGATCAGTACAGGATAAGTAATGTATGTACACAGTGACTGCACCAGCAGAATAGTGAGTGCAGCTCTGGGGTATAATACAGGATGTATCTCAGGATCAGTACAGGATAAGTAATGTATGTACACAGTGACTCCACCAGCAGAATAGTGAGTGCAGCTCTGGAGTATAATACAGGATGTAACTCAGGATCAGTACAGGTTAAGTAATGTATGTACACAGTGACTGCACCAGCAGAATAGTGAGTGCAGCTCTGGAGTATAGTATGTAATGTAATTCAGGATAAGTACAGTAATGTGGGCTCATAACTGGCATAATATAGGTAATTAGTGACTGTACCATGTGACCACATTTCATTGCAGCCGTATAGGAAGAGAAGCACAGAATGAAGGGTTCCATGATGCAGATGGTGGACCAGCAGTGGGGGGGGGGCGACATTGTTCTCTAATCCCTCCCCATTCGGTTTGTTACTCCATGCAGCATTGGAATCCCTGCGCTTTCTCTCCCAAAAAATCCTATTTCATGGATCCTCTGTTACAGAAGTGTTACCCATTGATACAGAAACATACTGTATAATTAAAGGATCCGTCCACTCAAAACAAAAATATATTGACTTCTCCTTTAATACAGGAGATCACACCCCTTATTTAACGAGGGAGGCATCTTGTTCCTCGTGCCTCAGTGAGATCAGTAGGTCCTGGTTAGTTCTTGCTCCAATAAACACTGCCCCCCCCCTCCCCACAATATTCTTGGCTGAAGTTCCATTTTCTGGTGATGCCCTGGGCTCTGATGAGAGTTATAATCTTGGCATGTTGTACCTGTACATTACCCGTCATGGTGAAGCTTTCCCAGCGGCAGGTATTTTTAGACTGCGACGATAACGCCCCTGATTATAAGAAGCTATTCTGTCTCTTTCTGACTCATTAAGATTCTATTAACGCTTCTTAAAGGGGAAGGACAGCGTAAGGCCTCATGCACACGACCGGTCAGTTTTTTGCCGTCCGCAAACCACAGATCCGCCAAAAATAGAAGCCTTGCGTGTGCCTTCCGCAATTTGCGGAACGGAAGGGACGGCCCATTGTAGAAATGCCTATTCTTGTCCGCACAATGGACAAGAATAGGACATGTTGTTATTTTTTTTGCGGGGCCACGGAATGGAGCAATGGATGCGGACAGCACACGGAGTTCTGTCCGCATCTTTTGCAGCCCTATTGAAGTGAATGGGTCCGCGCCCGAGCCGCCAGAACTGCTGCTCGGATGCAGACCAAAACAACGGTCGTGTGCATGAGGCCTAAATCAAAGCCCAGAGAACCCATTCCAGAACATCCCTTCACAGGCACAAGGGCCGAATGAGAGAAATCTTCTGATAAAGAGCAACCTATAAGAATTTAACTGTATGTATCCCAGAAAATCCCGCTACCCTCCAGTTCCTTCCTCTCACTAAGCTCGGAACGGGCTGTAAGGCAACTGGCTGCAGCAGGAGTCCTCCCCTCTGTTCTGTCTGCAATTGAAGGCCAGGACTGGCAAACGCCACTACCTTCATTAAACCAAATGGAAGGGGGCGGGTGGAAATTAACCCCTCACTGTTTGTCTAGGGACAGGTCCATTTTTCAGTCTGGTTTTACTATTACATTTTAAGCATAGTCTTCCTATAAAAAATACCTGCCAATACTGAGGTCCTCCGTTCCTACTGTAGCGTCTAGAGGCCAGGATGAATGTTTGCCGAGTCCCATAGAAGAAATTCTCAGCCAATTGTATCAAATCATCGAAAAGTAACAATTACAGGCAGCAGAGTCATGTGACATAATTGATACATTGTTAGATTTCCGTCAGATGGATACAATCAAACTGTTACCATAGACACCCAGACGGTTAGTACTAATGCTCGTGACCGGTTATATCGGAGGAATTATCAGTGTGCTTTTGGCCTACCTGGTCGTGATTTATGGCAAATGTGGGGGAGGGGTGCAGGATAACACCCCACAAACACAGCAGCGTTCTGTGACTCCACTTACAGATAGCTTTGCTTTACAGTTTTTGTACTTTTTTCTTTTTTTCAGATTCTCCATTCACAGCCAGAGCTGCTTTCAAAATTGATGGATGTCCCTGGAGACAGAGAGCAATTTAAATCCGTCCCGTTATCCGTCAGGTGACCACAGCTTTGCGCAAACTGCATTACGGCTATCTAAGTTCCCACGATGCACTGCTCGATCTGGCAACAGGAAGCCACTGGAATTCAGAAACCAGCTTTGGATGTGAATGGAGAGGAAAAGCAAAGTATTATGTAACAGACACATGGATAGTTTTGGATTAATTTTAAACACATGGAAACCGAAGGAACTGCTTTAATAAGTTGTTAGAACATTTATGGGTTCTGGAAATAGTTTTTTTCACTTCTATGCAGGGCAGTGCCCACAAACCCACCCCCGTGCCCCTTCTCCAATGATAATATATGAAACACCTTTTTCCTTCTACTTCACTTTTCATTTTACAATGGATTGAAGACAAATCAAAAACATGCAAAAGGAAACTTTTTGGAAGCAAGCGGACCCCATATTTCACTGCTCTAAGCCTACAACATTGGGGTGTATATGCCCCAGCCCCTCCAATACTCATGTCAATGTGCTGCCTACGAGCGGAGGGGGGCATTGCTTTGCCCCATGTTTACCTAATAAAAATCATATCTATAATCCTACAACAGGAAACTTTTTGAAAATCCAAAAACAAAAAGGATTTTTTTTTTTTTATGGAAACTCCATGTTTTAATACCTGGCCTACAGTATTGGGGTGGACTTTAAAGCAATATATGCCCCCACTCAGCTATCCTGAATGGTCCGATAATGCAACAGCTGAGGAGGCGCATTGCTCTAATCCCCCATGTGTATTTAATAACTATCAAATCCAAAAAGGAAACTTTTTGAGAAATGTGAACTCCAAGTTTTACTGCCTGGCCTAGTATGTCTGGGGGGGCTTTAAAGTTGTATATGTCCCCATTCATCCCCCCTCAATACTCATCGAGGGGGAGCACTGATTTGCCCTCCTATATTAATAGATATCTATTCAAAGGTATCCAATAGGAAACTTCTGGAGAAATGATCTCACATTTTCTGGCCTAGAAGATTAAAGTATTCTCTAAAGCAGTCTATGTGCCCCCCTCAATACTCAGCTCATCTAGTGGTTGGGGGGGTGCACTGATTTGCCCTCCTATATTAATTAGGTATCTTTTGGAATAGGAAACTTTTTGAAAAATGAGGACCTCCTATGTTACTTGCTGGTCTAGATGGTTGATATGTCCCCGACCTTAGCCCACCACAATACACAGCTCGTCGAATGGTTGAGGGGGTGCACTGCCTCCCCCCCATACTTTATGCAGACATCATTACTAATGATCCGGGCAAATTCCTCATCTCAGTCAGGCAATACACCGGGATCGTCATTTGCTTAGAAGAAATGGCAGTGTCCAAGGAGCAGATAAAGGTTAGCTACACACAACACACAGACTTCTATTACTCCCCATAGCAACAAGCCTATTTATAATGTGTCCTACCTGCATCAAAGGGCTGCAACAAGAAGCTAGATGCAGGTCTACAGGTACATTCAAGCACTAAGATGAAGAAAAAAACTCGCGTCAGCAGGTGAATGAAAGGCGTCCAATTACATTACATGCACAATTAAAAACATTTACACTCCATCTCCGCTTCATATTTGAGCTAAACCATTAAACAGAGAATGAAAATAAAATAAAAACATAAATGAAGAAAATTAAAAGGAAAAGAACAAGGAGTCAAGCAAAAAAAATAAAAGAAGGCAGAATGCAATTTAGAAGCCCTGGCGTCTATTGTAACTTGTGTCTTTCTCTTGACTGCAGTGATGTCATAGAAGGATGGTGATGTCATCTTGAGTACAAGTGATGAGAGGCCGCAGGGCCCCAGGAGAAGGCTTTCTTTTAGGAGCCGCTTCTCCGTGTTACCATACTCAAGTTCAAAGTAAAGACAAACATAAAAGCCAACAATGGAAACATAAGAAAACAAAGAAAGTGAAGAAAAGAGGGTGATGCTTTGTCTTCCACCCATCCCCCGAGTCCTATCACCTGCCATATAACTCTAGAAGACGGTGGAGAACACTCATAAACCAGTAACATGTTTCCACTTCCTGATACTAATCCCTGCCTGACCCCAAAACAAAAGGAGGCGGAATACAATGCGGAGAATCCAGAAATTCTGATCCTTCGGCACTAAACTGCCACATTACGTAGTCACAGAAATTCTGTATTATTTCATCAGGAAAATCTTCCACTTTTGTAAATAAAAAGATGTAAACATCTCACAAAAACATCAACTCCGGGAGGCACTGGTTCACATTGAGGAGATCCAGTGCAAAGCTCCCTGGGAAAAGGGTTTGCAAATGAGCTCTCCTCCAGAAGGAAGAAAACGACTTCATCCCAGCCAAAACAGAGACCCCCCAAACGGAAGAGACGCGCACAGTTCCATAGCTTTATAACCCTCATCGGGTCCCACTGATTATTCAAATATGTGGAAAGAAAATTCTGCGGAATAAGGGAATGCAAGGAGCGCTCGAAAATATGGCCAATAGCACAAGACCCTCTGTGCGTCCGACCGCAGGGACCAAGGTAGAGACAGATGGACGCTATTACAGACCATGCCTTCCGAAAATGATTACAGCCATAGTAAACCTCACTACACAAGATGATTTGCATATGGGAATCAGAAGTAACACATCGGGCTACAAAACCATCAAAAAACAGAAATGTTGCACAAACGATATGGATTGTATCCGGATTTGTTCAGGCAAGTGCAGTCAGTTTTGTCCGCGATTGTGTTCAGCGATTCCGTTTTTTTTTTTTCAATTTTGATGCGTTTTTCATTGAAGCCCCATTCACTTCTATGGGGCCAGGAATGTGTGAAAAACGCTGAATATAGAACATGCCACGATTTTCACGTAATTCAGAGATGATGTGTGAAAAACAACACTCTAAGGTCACAGAACCGTAGAAATGAATGGGTCAGGACTCAGTGCGGGTGCTGTACGTTCACTTCACGCATTGCACCCGTACGTTAGCGTAAAAGGGGCCTTACAGCCGATTCCAGATTCAGTGGATTTCCATCATCTGTTATGCAACAATGTAACCAGGTTTAAGGCAACAAAAACATTTAACTGTCTTGTAACAGAATCAAGTAACAAAACTGTACAAAAAAACAAAACAAAAAAACAAAGCGAGATTCTGGGGACGAGCAAACAATCTCTTCAGTAACCCCAAACGCACATGTTGGGGCACTGCAAGGGTCACCATAGCAAGGGCACAGATGTGGACACTTCTGCTGTAACAGTTAAGTGTTGAGGCGACACGGCTCCGGCGTTATTACAGTCCGCCTCAGACTCCTGCTTCTGCCAAGGTAATTAAAACAAGTTTGTTTTCTTTCCTTATATTGAGTAGATTTTCCTTCCGCCCTCTTAAATATTGCTTTCCAGCCTCGTGCTCTGCAGGATTAGACAACAAGATGTGGCGCGCGATCCACATCTACCTGCGCTTCCCATGATTAATGGAATAGAGATGAGGAGCCCCATAGAACAAACCACTACAGGTCTCCCTCAGGAACCCCGACTCCCCACAACTGGAAGACCACCACTTGTCCATCCTCCATGAGACCCGCTGCACGACCCTTCGACCAGTTGGCCTCTCCCTTTCTTGCCAGGGCTGTGGAGCAGGGACAGGTGAAAGGACAGCAAAAAGACCCCAAAGGGTGCAAGTACCAGTCAGGGATAGAGTCTTGGTCCTGCCTATAAGAAGAGAGGGCTGTTCATATTTGGGCTACTATGGCCTCCATGGTTCTAACCCTTCAGAATCACAGACTTGTCAGGGTCACAGCAACCTTGACAAATGTAAGGGGTTAATAAACCGTGGGCCCCCTTTCTCGAGACTCAGGAGTGTAAAGGCTTGAGAGTCAATTTAAAATTTTGCAATAGGTCCCTCCTCTATATGTACATCCATGACTGGGTAATACATATATTACATTACTTATCCTGTACTGATCCCGAGTTTCATCTTGTATTATAAAAGATGACTGCACACGCAGAATAGTGAATGCAGCTCTGGAGTATAATACAGGATGTATCTCAGGATAAGTAATGTATGTACACAGTGACTGCACCAGCAGAATAGTGAGTGCAGCTCTGGAGTATAATACAGGATGTAACTCAGGATCAGTGCAGGATAAGTAATGTATGTACACAGTGACTGCACACGCAGAATAGTGAATGCAGCTCTGGAGTATAATACAGGATGTAACTCAGAAACAGTACAGGATAAGTAATGTATGTACATAGTGACTGCACCAGCAGAATAGTGAGTGCAGCTCTGGAGTGTAATACAGGATGTAACTCAGGATCAGTACAGGATAAGTAATGTATGTACACAGTGACTGCACCAGCAGAATAGTGAATGCAGCTCTGGAGTATAATACAGGATGTAACTCAGAAATAGTACAGGATAAGTAATGTATGTACAAAGTGACTGCACCAGCAGAATAGTGAGTGCAGCTCTGGAGTATAATACAGGATGTAACTCAGAAACAGTACAGGATAAGTAATGTATGTACACAGTGACTGCACCAGCAGAATAGTGAATGCAGCTCTGGAGTATGATACAGGATGTAACTCAGGATCAGTACAGGATAAGTAATGTATGTACACAGTGACTGCACCAGCAGAATAGTGAGTGCAGCTCTGGAGTATAATACAGGATGTAACTCAGGATCAGTACAGGATAAGTAATGTATGTACACAGTGACTGTACCAGCAGAATAGTGAGTGCAGCTCTGGAGTATGATACAGGATGTAACTCAGGATCAGTACAGGATAAGTAATGTATGTACACAGTGACTGCACCAGCAGAATAGTGAGTGCAGCTCTGGAGTATAATGCAGGATGTAACTCAGGATCAGTACAGGATAAGTAATGTATATACACAGTGACAGCACCAGCAGAATAGTGAGTGCAGCTCTGGAGTATAATACAGGATGTAACTCAGGATCAGTACAGGATAAGTAATGTATGTACACAGTGACTGCACCAGCAGAATAGTGAGTGCAGCTCTGGAGTATGATACAGGATGTAACTCAGGATCAGTACAGGATAAGTAATGTATGTACACAGTGACTGTACCAGCAGAATAGTGAGTGCAGCTCTGGAGTATGATACAGGATGTAACTCAGGATCAGTACAGGATAAGTAATGAATGTACACAGTGACAGCACCAGCAGGATAGTGAGTGAAGCTCTGGAGTATAATACAGGATGTAACTCAGGATCAGTACAGGATAAGTAATGTATGTACACAGTGACAGCACCAGCAGAATAGTGAGTGCAGCTCTGGAGTATAATACAGGATACAATCAGGATCAGTATAGGATAAGTAATGTATGTACATAGTGACTGCACCAGCAGAATAGTGAGTGCCGCTCTGGAGTATAACACAGGATGTAACTTGGGATCAGTACAGGATAAGTAATGTATGTACACAGTGACTGCACCAGCAGGATAGTGAGTGCAGCTCTGGAGTATAATACAGGATGTAACTCAGGATCAGTACAGGATAAGTAATGTATGCACACAGTGACTGCACCAGCAGAATAGTGAGTGCAGCTCTGGAGTATAATACAGGATGTAACTTAGGATCAGTACAGGATAAGTAATGTATGTACACAGTGACTGCACCAGCAGAATAGTGAGTGCAGCTCTGGAGTATAATACAGGATGTAACTCAGAATGAGTACAGGATAAGCAATGTAATGTACACAGTGACTGCACCAGCAGAATAGTGAGTGCAGCTCTGGAGTATAATACAGGATGTAACTCAGAATGAGTACAGGATAAGTAATGTATGCACACAGTGACTGCACCAGCAGAATAGTGAGTGCAGCTCTGGAGTATAATACAGGATGTAACTCAGGATCAGTACAGGATAAGCAATGTAATGTACACAGTGACTCCACCAGCAGAATAGTGAGTGCAGCTGTGCCCTCAATGATAATGTTATGTCACATACAACCAGTGCTGAGAACTTCCAGAGACATTTTTGTCATATTTGTCACAGCTTTATAATTCGGCTGCACTATAATAGGTTCTTGATTGAGGTGTAGTCGCTCTTTAAAGTGACATATACCTAAAGCCACACAGACCTGTACACTGCTATTAAAAAATGTTTTCTCATAAAATCTGTCAGAAGTAACGAAGACAAATGTCTATTTTGAGGCCTGCAGACATCTCCACCTGGAGATCTGGCCTAGGATTGGACTACAGGCTCAGAAGGACTGGGGGCTTGTGAGTGTGTGTGTAAATTACAGCCCCTACACAAAGACACAATCATATTAATAATAATTACAACCTGAAAACTGTGCTCTGCAGACTAGAGGACCCTTCAAGCTTTCACGAAGAAGCAGTAGTAGGCACAATTAGGCACTCTGAAACAAGAAGGCATGTTCTGGAGCCGAACATAAAATCTTTCATTAAAGGGCAGCACACCGTATACTCTGAAATGTATAAACAATCCAGCAGTAAAAAAAGTGGAGGGTAACATAATGTATTCACTTCTCCATCAGTCAACCTATCCTGAGCCTGAAATGTCTGATAACAGGGGGCAATAGACTGTATTCTCCTGTCCTACAGTCATCCTCTCCCCTGAAATGGCTGATAACAGGGAGCAATAGATTGTATTCTCCTGTCCTACAGTCATCCTCTCCCCTGAAATGGCTGATAACGGGGAGCAATAGACTGTATTCTCCTGTCCTACAGTCATCCTCTCCCCTGAAATGGCTGATAACAGGGGGCAATAGACTGTATTCTTCTGTCCTACAGTCATCCTCTCCCCTGAAATGGCTGATAACAGGGAGCAATAGACTGTATTCTCCTGTCCTACAGTCATCTTCTCACCTGAAATGACTGATAACAGGGAGCAATAGACTGTATTCTCCTGTCCTACAGTCATCCTCTCCCCTGAAATGGCTGATAACAGGGGGCAATAGACTGTATTCTCCTGTCCTACAGTCATCCTCTCCCCTGAAATGGCTGATAACAGGGGGCAATAGACTGTATTCTCCTGTCCTACAGTCATCCTCTCCCCTGAAATGGCTGATAACAGGGAGCAATAGACTGTATTCTCCTGTCCTACAGTCATCCTCTCCCCTGAAATGGCTGATAACAGGGAGCAATAGACTGTATTCTCCTGTCCTACAGTCATGCTCTCCCCTGAAATGGCTGATAACAGGGGCAATAGACTGTATTCTCCTGTCCTACAGTCATCCTCTCCCCTGAAATGTCTAATAACAGGGAGCAATAGACTGTATTCTCCTGTCCTACACTCATCCTCTCCCCTGAAATGGTTGATAACAGGGGGCAATAGACTGTATTCTCCTGTCCTACAGTCATCCTCTCCCCTGAAATGGCTGATAACAGGGAGCAATAGACTGTATTCTCCTGTCCTACAGTCATCCTCTCCTCTGAAATGGCTGATAACAGGGAGCAATAGACTGTATTCTCCTGTCCTACAGTCATCCTCTCCCCTGAAATGGCTGATAACAGGGAGCAATAGACTGTATTCTCCTGTCCTACAGTCATCCTCTCCCCTGAAATGGCTGATAACAGGGAGCAATAGACTGTATTCTCCTGTCCTACAGTCATCCTCTCCCCTGAAATGGCTGATAACAGGGGGCAATAGACTGTATTCTCCTGTCCTACAGTCATGCTCTCCCCTGAAATGGCTGATAACAGGGGCAATAGACTGTATTCTCCTGTCCTACAGTCGTCCTCTCCCCTGAAATGTCTGATAACAGGGAGCAATAGACTGTATTCTCCTGTCCTACAGTCATCCTCTCCCCTGAAATGGCTGATAACAGGGGGCAATAGACTGTATTCTCCTGTCCTACAGTCATCCTCTCCCCTGAAATGGCTGATAACAGGGAGCAATAGACTGTATTCTCCTGTCCTACAGTCATGCTCTCCCCTGAAATGGCTGATAACAGGGGCAATAGACTGTATTCTCCTGTCCTACAGTCATCCTCTCCCCTGAAATGTCTAATAACAGGGAGCAATAGACTGTATTCTCCTGTCCTACACTCATCCTCTCCCCTGAAATGGCTGATAACAAGGGGCAATAGATTGTATTCTCCTATCCTACAGTCGTCCTCTCCCCTGAAATGTCTGATAACAAGGGGCAATAGATTGTATTCTCCTATCCTACAGTCGTCCTCTCCCCTGAAATGTCTGATAACAGGGAGCAATAGACTGTATTCTCCTGTCTACAGTCTTCCTCTCCCCTGAAATGGCTGATAACAGGGGGCAATAGACTGTTCTCTCCTGTCCTACAGTCATCCTCTCCCTGAAATGTCTGATACAGGGAGCATAGACTGTATTCTCCTGTTCCTACAGTCAAAAAATTTTTTCCTCTCCCCTGAAAATGGCTGCTAACAGGTGGGCAATAGACTGTCTTCGCTGTCCTACAGTCATCCTCCTCCCCTGAAATGGCTGATAACAAGGGGCAATAGACTGTATCTCCTGTGCCTTACAGTCATCCTCTCCCCTGAAATGGCTGATAACAGGGGGCAATAGACTGTATTCTCCTGTCCTACAGTCATCCTCTCCCTCTGAAATGGCTGATACACAGGGAGCAATAGACTGTATCTCCTGTCCTACAGTCACTCCTCTCCCCTGCAAATGGCTGATAACAGGAGCAATAGACTGTATCTCCTGTCCTACAGTCATCCTCTCCCCTGAAATGTCTGATAACAGGGGCAATAGACTGTATTCTCCTGTCCTACAGTCATCCTCTCCCCGGAAATGTCTGATAACAGGGGGCAATAGACTGTATTCTCCTGTCCTACAGTCATCCTCTCCCCTGAAATGGCTGATAGCAGGGGGCAATAGACTGTATTCTCCAGTCCTACAGTCATCCTCTCCCCTGAAATGGCTGATAACAGGGGGTAATAGACTGTATTCACCTGTCCTACAGTCATCCTCTCCCCTGAAATGGCTGATAACAGGGGGCAATAGACTGTATTCTCCTGTCCTACAGTCATCCTCTCCCCTGAAATGGCTGATAACAGGGGGCAATAGATTGTATTCTCCTGTCCTACAGTCATCCTCCCCCTGAAATGGCTGATAACAGGGGGCAATAGACTGTATTCTCCTGTCCTACAGTCATCCTCTCCCCTGAAATGGCTGATAACAGAAAACAAAAGGTTACATCTATAGTACAAATCAAATAGGATTTATTTTGGCGTTTTTGCCCTTTAAGAGGCAGGATACTTTGTAACCAGAGCAATAATGGGCAGTCACCAGGATTCCAGGCACAGTGGACGTGGAGGGAGAGCAGAGCCGGGCACAGGGGGTGAGGAGCAGAAATTCAATTTGAGGAATTATGGTGTCTTCATGCTGCTGTGAGGAAAGACAGGCCCTCCCGCCCCTGGAGCGTGCCCAGCACAAAGTGATTTTAGTTGTTATATAAGAACAGCATACGTGAAACATGACTTCAAACTCGATTATCTGGTGTTGGAATTGGACTGGGGCAGTTCCAGAAAGAGTGTAATATCCAAAATTAAGAACACATGGCCCCTTCCTAGCAGAAACAGAACACGAGCCGCCCCTGCAAGTGCAGACACAGAAGAACAGTCTGCATCACAGGCCGCTCAAAAGGGGTGGCAGGGGCGAGAGCAAGGCCCACCATCCATGGGGTACCCAAGACCCAAGAGGTGAACCAAGAGAGTGATCCCCTTACGGACATAGCCTAGGACCTCCGGTCCCACAACAGTCAGATGATGCCGTGTATGATGATCTGCGCTCACAGGTCACGTTAGTAACGGGCACTGACGGTGCAGCTGCCCTCTGCTGGGACTCATGGCCTCAGAAGCACCATGAGGCAGAACCTGGACCCAGCACAGAACCAAGACATTGGGGGTCATTTACAAAGACAGCTTTGTACACTGGTCTCCGCTCCTGCGCTGCCCTAGTCATAAATTAGGCACATCAACGGCAGTATATGCACTGGGGCCGGTACTCCAATATGTCACCCCCCCCCCCCCCCCCCCGCCCATATCCTGACCAACTGTCACAAAAGGGATATGATAAAATAAGTCACAAATCCCTTAGTAAATGTGCCCCACTAAGCTCACCACAGCACGCTCTGTACAGACACTGAACAGGCAGGGAAAGCTGGGAGATTACAACACTAAGGCCACATAGTGACTGCACCAGCAGAATAGTGAGCGCAGCTCTGGGGTATAATACAGGATGTAACTCAGGATCAGTACAGGATAAGTAATATATGTACACAGTGACTGCACCAGCAGAATAGTGAGTGCAGCTCTGGATTATAATACAGGATGTAACTCAGGATCAGTACAGGATAAGTAATGTATGTACACAGTGACTGCACCAGCAGAATAGTGAGTGCAGCTCTGGAGTATAATACAGGATGTAACTCAGGATCAGTACAGGATAAGTAATGTATGTACACAGTGACTGCACCAGCAGAATAGTGAGTGCAGCTCTGGAGTATAATACAGGATGTAACTCAGGATCAGTACAGGATAAGTAATGTATGTACACAGTGACTGCACCAGCAGAATAGTGAGTGCAGCTCTGGAGTATAATACAGGATGTAACTCAGGATCAGTACAGGATAAGTAATGTATGTGCACAGTGACTGCACCAGCAGAATAGTGAGTGCAGCTCTGGAGTATAATACAGGATGTAACTCAGGATTAGTACAGGATAAGTAATGTATGTACACAGTGACTGCACCAGCAGAATAGTGAGTGCAGCTCTGGATTATAATACAGGATGTAACTCAGGATCAGTACAGGATAAGTAATGTATGTACACAGTGACTGCACCAGCAGAATAGTGAGTGCAGCTCTGGAGTATAATACAGGATGTAACTCAGGATCAGTACAGGATAAGTAATGTATGTACACAGTGACTGCACCAGCAGAATAGTGAGTGCAGCTCTGGAGTATAATACAGGATGTAACTCAGGATCAGTACAGGATAAGTAATGTATGTACACAGTGACTGCACCAGCAGAATAGTGAGTGCAGCTCTGGAGTATAATACAGGATGTACAATCAGGATCAGTACAGGATAAGTAATGTATGTACACAGTGACTGCACCAGCAGAATAGTGAGTGCAGCTCTGGAGTATAATACAGGATGTAACTCAGGATCAGTACAGGATAAGTAATGTATGTACACAGTGACTGCACCAGCAGAATAGTGAGTGCAGCTCTGGAGTATAATACAGGATGTAACTCAGGATCAGTACAGGATAAGTAATGTATGTACACAGTGACTGCACCAGCAGAATAGTGAGTGCAGCTCTGGAGCATAATACAGGATGTAACTCAGGATCAGTACAGGATAAGTAATGTATGTACACAGTGACTGCACCAGCAGAATAGTGAGTGCAGCTCTGGAGTATAATACAGGATGTAACTCAGGATCAGTACAGGATAAGTAATGTATGTACACAGTGACTGCACCAGCAGAATAGTGAGTGCAGCTCTGGAGTATAATACAGGATGTAACTCAGGATCAGTACAGGATAAGTAATGTATGTGCACAGTGACTGCACCAGCAGAATAGTGAGTGCAGCTCTGGAGTATAATACAGGATGTAACTCAGGATTAGTACAGGATAAGTAATGTATGTACACAGTGACTGCACCAGCAGAATAGTGAGTGCAGCTCTGGATTATAATACAGGATGTAACTCAGGATCAGTACAGGATAAGTAATGTATGTACACAGTGACTGCACCAGCAGAATAGTGAGTGCAGCTCTGGAGTATAATACAGGATGTAACTCAGGATCAGTACAGGATAAGTAATGTATGTACACAGTGACTGCACCAGCAGAATAGTGAGTGCAGCTCTGGAGTATAATACAGGATGTAACTCAGGATCAGTACAGGATAAGTAATGTATGTACACAGTGACTGCACCAGCAGAATAGTGAGTGCAGCTCTGGAGTATAATACAGGATACAATCAGGATCAGTACAGGATAAGTAATGTATGTACACAGTGACTGCACCAGCAGAATAGTGAGTGCAGCTCTGGAGTATAATACAGGATGTAACTCAGGATCAGTACAGGATAAGTAATGTATGTACACAGTGACTGCACCAGCAGAATAGTGAGTGCAGCTCTGGAGTATAATACAGGATGTAACTCAGGATCAGTACAGGATAAGTAATGTATGTACACAGTGACTGCACCAGCAGAATAGTGAGTGCAGCTCTGGAGCATAATACAGGATGTAACTCAGGATCAGTACAGGATAAGTAATGTATGTACACAGTGACTGCACCAGCAGAATAGTGAGTGCAGCTCTGGAGTATAATACAGGATGTAACTCAGGATCAGTACAGGATAAGTAATGTATGTACACAGTGACTGCACCAGCAGAATAGTGAGTGCAGCTCTGGAGTATAATACAGGATGTAACTCAGGATCAGTACAGGATAAGTAATGCACTCTATATGTAGATATGTCACTTCTGGTAGTGACAGCGCCTAAAGCAGTCAGAGGTGAAGATACCTCCATATCTTCTGTCTTACTTTATCTCCGGAGAGAAAAGCTAAAATTATTGTCCCTGCATTTATAAACCATATTAAGAGAACACTAGGTAAAGATAAAGCCAAATATCCTAAAGGAATGTTACTAACTACATAGCTCAGCAGACAGTATCACACAGGATAGGATTAGATACACAGCTCAGCAGACAGTATCACACAGGATAGGATTAGATACACAGCTCAGCAGACAGCATCACACAGGATAGGATTAGATACACAGCTCAGCAGACAGTATCACACAGGATAGGATTAGATACATAGCTCAGCAGACAGTATCACACAGGATAGGATTAGATACACAGCTCAGCAGACAGTATCACACAGGATAGGATTAGATACACAGCTCAGCAGACAGTATCACACAGGATAGGATTAGATACACAGCTCAGCAGACAGTATCACACAGGATAGGATTAGATACACATCTCAGCAGACAGTATCACACAGGATAGGATTAGATACACAGCTCAGCAGACAGTATCACACAGGAGAGGATTAGATACACAGCTCATCAGTCAGTATCACACAGGATAGGATTAGATACACAGCTCAGCAGACAGTATCACACAGGACAGGATTAGATACACAGCTCAGCAGGCTGTATCACACGGGATAGGATTAGATACACAGCTCAGCAGGCACTATCACACAGGATAGGATTAGATACACAGCTCAGCAGACTGTATCACACAGGAGAGGATTAGATACACAGCTCAGCAGACAGTATCACACAGGATAGGATTAGATACATAGCTCAGCAGACAGTATCACACAGGATAGGATTAGATACACAGCTCAGCAGACAGTATCACACAGGATAGGATTAGATACACAGCTCAGCAGACAGTATCACACAGGATAGGATTAGATACACAGCTCAGCAGACAGTATCACACAGGATAGGATTAGATACACAGCTCAGCAGACAGTATCACACAGGATAGGATTAGATACACAGCTCAGCAGACAGTATCACACAGGATAGGATTAGATACACAGCTCAGCAGACAGTATCACACAGGATAGGATTAGATACACATCTCAGCAGACAGTATCACACAGGATAGGATTAGATACACAGCTCAGCAGACAGTATCACACAGGAGAGGATTAGATACACAGCTCAGCAGGCAGTATCACACAGGATAGGATTAGATACACAGCTCAGCAGACAGTATCACACAGGACAGGATTAGATACACAGCTCAGCAGACTGTATCACACAGGATAGGATTAGATACACAGCTCAGCAGACAGTATCACACAGGATAGGATTAGATACACAGCTCAGCAGACGGTATCACACAGGATAGGATTAGATACAAAGCTCAGCAGACGGTATCACACAGGATAGGATTAGATACACAGCTCAGCAGACAGTATCACACAGGATAGGATTAGATACACAGCTCAGCAGACAGTATCACACAGGATAGGATTAGATACACAGCTCAGCAGTCAGTATCACACAGGATAGGATTAGATACACAGCTCAGCAGACAGTATCACACAGGAGAGGATTAGATACACAGCTCAGCAGACAGTATCACACGGGATAGGATTAGATACACAGCTCAGCAGACAGTATCACACGGGATAGGATTAGATACACAGCTCAGCAGACACTATCACACATTATAGGATTAGATACACAGCTCAGCAGGCAGTATCACACAGGATAGGATTAGATACACAGCTCAGCAGACAGTATCACACAGGATAGGATTAGATACACAGCTCAGCAGACAGTATCACACAGGAGAGGATTAGATACACAGCTCAGCAGGCAGTATCACACAGGATAGGATTAGATACACAGCTCAGCAGGCAGTATCACACAGGATAGGATTAGATACACAGCTCAGCAGACAGTATCACACAGGATAGGATTAGATACACAGCTCAGCAGACTGTATCACACAGGATAGTATTAGATACATAGCTCAGCAGACAGTATCACACAGGATAGGATTAGATACACAGCTCAGCAGGCAGTATCACACAGGATAGGATTAGATACATAGCTCAGCAGACAGTATCACACAGGATAGGATTAGATACACAGCTCAGCAGACTGTATCACACAGGATAGGATTAGATACAGCAGCTCAGCAGACAGTATCACACAAGATGGGATTAGATACACAGCTCAGCAGACAGTATCACACAGGATAGGATTAGATACACAGCTCAGCAGATAGTATCACACAGGATAGGATTAGATACACAGCTCAGCAGACAGTATCACACAGGATAGGATTAGATATACAGCTCAGCAGGCAGTATCACACAGGATAGGATTAGATACACAGCTCAGCAGACAGTATCACACCTGACATACTTAGATACATGGATATGATAGTTTTAGATACAGCAGATGAACCATTCCTCTGTCATACACAATGTGAATATTCTCTTCTTGGAAGCGCTCGGCTATGATGCCTCAGATACGGTAAATGCTCGGCCGCGGTGGGAGGAGCAATCTAAATGTATCAGAAAGTGTTTTATCCAGCAGCAGGACTTATCTTGAAGTTTCAGGGACATGGGGGGGGGGTCATCTACCATCACCCCCCCCCCCCCAACCTCTGGGACGTATATGACCACATATAGGATGAGCCCTCGGATTCTTACTTTCTGCTTCATCTCTAAACACTGAATAAATCTGTCGCTGAGATACAAACATCCATAAATTGCCAGGTTTTCCACGCCGACTGCGCAGCCTCACACGTGATCCGTATATAAACACAAAACGCAAACATAGCGGAGCAGGCCCTATAGATCCTGTATGCAGATTCTATGTCATTCTGGGTCTGTCTGAGAAGACGGCTCTTATAGGTACAGTAATGGCCGCCACTAGAGGTAGTCACCCGGTATCTCTCACCTTTACTGGAAAAGGGCAGATTAAAGGGGTTGTCCATAGTCCAAACCCACCTTTACAAAGACATTCCCCGGAGAGTCCTAGTCAGGGACCAATCCCTGCAAAGTAGAGGGGTTGTCCAAAGAGGAGAATTCCTTTAAATAAGGGGTGGAGTCTGCACCTGGCGAACTCTCCTGAACCCAGTGCATGAGTTGGAGTAAGGGACGCGGCGAAGCTTTATGGTAATTGACTTGAGCTTTCCTTTCCTTAGTGTTTAGATAAGTGGGATTACGAAGGAAGACCCCGCAGCTCCTGACAGGCGGGGGTCACAGGTCACATGTTCAGGGGAGGTTTATACAATGACAGGAAGTGCAATAACACGAAATATGTCCCGGAGCAAACACAAGGCGCCTAATAGCAATGGGCTCAGAGTCCTGTCTGACAACTAATACGGCAATCATTACAGCCCCCCAGAGGTTGTCACCCAGCTTTCCAAGAGTCCTGACAAATCTGTCCACAGGAGGCCTTCTCAGGGCTCCTGGAAAGCTGGGTGACGACCTCTGGCCCCCCATCAGCATGGCCATATCAGTAGTCACCCAGCTTGGAGTAGTGAAGTCATCCAGGGTGCTGACCTGTCGCCCGGGGCGAGGACGGACAAAGGCGCTCGATCCACCGAGAGGTCAGAACATCAGCGCGAGGAGCTCCGAGGAAAGAGCGGCTGTCAGCAAGAAGGATGGAGACAACATTCAAGAACGCGCCTGTTACCGGGTTATAACCACATTGTCATCATCACAAGCATTATCATCGTCATCATCATCATCACTGTTCTCATCCTCATTGCCATTATCATTTTTATAATCCCCAGTATGCGGATCATCACAGTATCTTCCACAGTCATCATTATCACAAGCACTACAACCATCATTATCACAAGCACTACAACCATCATTATCACAAGCACTACAGCCATCATTATCACGAGCACTACAGCCATCATTATCACGAGCACTACAACCATCATTATCACAAGCACTACAACCATCATTATCACAAGCACTACAACCATCATTATCACAAGCACTACAACCATCATTATCACAAGCACTACAGCCATCATTATCACGAGCACTACAACCATCATTATCACTACAACCATCATTATCACAAGCACTACAACCATCATTATCACGAGCACTACAACCATCATTATCACGAGCACTACAACCATCATTATAACGAGCACTACAACCACCATTATCATGAGCACTACAACCATCATTATCACGAGCACTACAACCATCATTATCACAAGCACTACAACCATCATTATCACAAGCACTACAGCCATCATTATCATGAGCACTACAACCATCATTATCACGAGCACTACAACCATCATTATCACAAGCACTACAACCATCATTATCACAAGCACTACAACCATCATTATCACAAGCACTACAACCATCATTATCACAAGCACTACAGCCATCATTATCACGAGCACTACAACCATCATTATCACTACAACCATCATTATCACAAGCACTACAACCATCATTATCACGAGCACTACAACCATCATTATCACGAGCACAACAACCATCATTATAACGAGCACTACAACCACCATTATCATGAGCACTACAACCATCATTATCACGAGCACTACAACCATCATTATAACGAGCACTACAACCACCATTATCACGAGCACTACAACCATCATTATCACGAGCACTACAACCATCATTATCACGAGCACAACAACCATCATTATCACGAGCACTACAACCATCACTGTCACGACCACTACAACCATCATTATCACGACCACTACAACCATTATTATCATGAGTACTACAACCATCATTATCACAAGCACTACAACCAACATTATAAGGAGCACTACAACCATCATTATAACGAGCACTACAACCACCATTATCACAAGCACTACAACCATCATTATAAGGAGCACTACAACCATCATTATAACGAGCACTACAACCACCATTATCACAAGCACTACAACCATCATTATCACGAGCACTACAACCATCATTATCACGAGCACTACAACCATCATTATCACGAGCACTACAACCATCATTATCACAAGCACTACAACCATCATTATCACAAGCACTACAACCATCATTATAAGGAGCACTACAACCATCATTATAACGAGCACTACAACCATCATTATCACAAGCACTACAACCATCATTATCACAAGCACTACAACCATCATTATAACGAGCACTACAACCATCATTATCACGAGCACTACAACCATCATTATCACGAGCACTACAACCATCATTATAACGAGCACTACAACCACCATTATCACGAGCACTACAACCATCATTATCACGACCACTACAACCATCATTATCACGACCACTACAACCATTACTATCATGAGCACTACAACAATCATTATCACAAGTACTACAACCATCAATATAATGAGCACTACAACCATCATTATAACGAGCACTACAACCATCATTATCACAAGCACTACAACCATCATTATAAGGAGCACTACAACCATCATTATAACGAGCACTATAACCACCATTATCACAAGCACTACAACCATCATTATAAGGAGCACTACAACCATCATTATAACGAGCACTACAACCACCATTATCACAAGCACTACAACCATCATTATCACGAGCACTACAACCATCATTATCAAGAGCACAACAACCATCATTATCACGAGCACTACAACCATCATTATCACGAGCACTACAACCATCATTATAACGAGCACTACAACCATTATTATCATGAGCACTACAACCATCATTATCACAAGTACTACAACCATCAATATAACGAGCACTACAACCATCATTACAACGAGCACTACAACCATCATTATAATGAGCACTACAACCATCATTATCACAAGCACTACAGCCATCATTATCACAAGCACTACAACCATCATTATAATGAGCACTACAACCATCAATATAACGAGCACTACAACCATCATTATAACGAGCACTACAACCATCATTATAAGGAGCACTACAACCATCATTATAACGAGCACTACAACCACCATTATCACAAGCACTACAACCATCATTATCACGAGCACTACAACCATCATTATCACGAGCACTACAACCATCATTATCACAAGCACTACAACCATCATTATAACGAGCACTACAACCATCATTATAATGAGCACTACAACCATCATTATCACAAGCACTACAACCATCAATATAACGAGCACTACAACCATCATTATAACGAGCACTACAACCATCATTATAACGAGCACTACAACCATCATTATAACGAGCACTACAACCATCATTATCACAAGCACTACAACCATCATTATAAGGAGCACTACAACCATCATTATAACGAGCACTACAACCACCATTATCACAAGCACTACAACCATCATTATCACGAGCACTACAACCATCATTATCACGAGCACTACAACAATCATTATCACAAGCACTACAACTATTATTATCTGGAGAACTTACAACCATCATTATCACAAGAACTACAACCACCATTATCATAAGAACAACAACCTTCATTATCAGAGGCACTACAGCCATCATTATAATGATAACTACAACCCTCGTGAAGGATTTTTTTTCCTCTAAAGTGAGGAAAATTGGCTTCTACCTCACAGTTTTTTTTTTTTTTACCTTCCTCTGGATCAACTTGCAGGATGACAGGCCGAACTGGATGGACAGAGGGCTTTTTTCAGCCTTATATACTATGTTACTATTATTGCTTTGAGCTCTACAACCATTACCACCACTACATCACCATTCTTATCACTATAACCACCATCATTACAATCCTCATTCTGTCTCCAGACCCCAATATAACAATATTCCTTCTAAGAATCCTACAAGCTCCCCACTACCTGACCTTATATGTGACCAAACTATACCGGACCTTGTACCTGACCTTATATGTGATCCAACTATACCGGACCTTGTACCTAATCTCATATGTGATCCAACTATACCGGACCTTGTACCTGACCTTATATGTGATCCAACTATACCGGACCTTGTACCTAATCTCATATGTGATCCAACTATACCGGACCTTGTACCTGATCTCATATGTGACCCAACTATACCGGACCTTGTACCTGATCTCATATGTGACCCAACTATACCGGCCCTTGTACCTGACCTCATATGTGATCCAACTATACCGGACCTTGTACCTGATCTCATATGTGATCCAACTATACCGGACCTTGTACCTGACCTCATATGTGATCCAACTATACCGGACCTTGTACCTGACCTTATATGTGATCCAACTATACCGGACCTTGTACCTGACCTCATATGTGATCCAACTATACCGGACCTTGTACCTGATCTCATATGTGATCCAACTATTATACCGGACCTTGTACCTGATCTCATATGTGATCCAACTATACCGGACCTTGTACCTGATCTCATATGTGACCCAACTATACTTGACCTTGTACCTGATCTAGCTATATCTGACTTCATGACTTCTGACTGTTCCACCTGTATTACCTGACTTTATATCTCATCCACCTGTAACTGATTTTGTACCTGGGCCACGTGTATCTGAGCTTATACCTGATCCATCTGGACCTGATCTTGTACCTGAACCACATGTATCTCAACTTATACCTTATCCTTCTGTAGCCGACTGTCACGGACGTTCCCGCGACAGGTGGCAGGAGATCGGTGAGACTGGCAACACGTGGTTTGATCTGACACATTTTCCTTTTGGATCAAATGACGTCTGTGTTGTTTCTGGTACTTGCCGCACCTTCTTTCCCCAGATGTGGCTACTGTGGTCATTTTACCTTCTCGATTTATTGTTGTTTCTCCCACTATGCTGTGTGGTTTATAGCTTCAGTTTGAGTTGTGGATATCTGGTATGTGGATCTCGGCTGAGTTCCTGGTGCTGCCATAGCCATTTGAAGTTAAGTGTTTTCTTTCCCTTTTGTATTTTGTTTGGGTTATTTTGTGTGTTGCATTTCCCTGTCATTTGTATTAAGGCCTGAGGGAGACTCCTGTTCGTCCTTCCTTTTGGAGGAAGAGGTTGTCTCAGTCCTGACATTAGTACCAGGGTCCTATAGGATGAGTTAGGACACCAGGTATTCCGGTGTATGAACTCACCTACCCCTGGGGTCTGTTCATACTGGTAGTTAGTCAGGGCTTTGATTAGGGTTTTACTAGGAGGTGTCCATCTCCTTTCCCTAGTTTCCATGCCTTATTGCCTCACCCCTTTCCCTCCTATGTTTGGTGTGGTGTTTCCCTCCCACACCCGATTGTGACACCGACCTCCTTATCCACCTGTACCTAACTTCATTCCTGACCCGTCTCATACCTGCTCTACCTGTACTTGACTTTAAATATGACCCAACTACACCCAACCTCATTCTTTATCAGCCTGGAAATTACTTAACCTGATCCTCCTGTACATGACCTCATATCTCATCTGCCTGTATCTGACCTGGTACCTAATCCACCTGTACTAAACGTCATACCTGACTGACCTGTACCTAGACTTATACCTGATCCACCTGTACCTGACCTCACAGCTGATCCACCTGTACCTGACCTCACAGCTGATCCACCTGTACCTTAACGTACACTTCATCTCCCTGTACGTGACCTCATATCTGATCTGCCTGTACTTGACCTTATACCTGATGTACCGATACCTGACTTCATACCTAATCTGCCTGTACCTGACCTCATACCTGATCTCACACCAGATCTGTCTGTACCTGATCCACTTGTACATGATCTCATATGACCCACCTGTACATGATCTTGTACCTGAGCCACCTCTACCGGACGGTCCACCTGACCTCTGACCTAATCAACCTACACCTATCTTCGTATCTGACCGACTTCTATCTATACAACAAGAAGGAAACAATGTTATCTTATATAATTATTGTGATACAACTTCTGCCCCTAAACCAGCTCCACGCCACCTACTGACATGTCAACCCTGGGGCAGGTCTCCTGGTTTTCACGATAAGAGGATGGAAGCTGAAGTTGCAAATAACACAGAACAAGAGGAGCAGCAAAACACAAACCACAAACCGAGCCGAGAAGATAAAAGAGACCAAAAAAGCCACATTGTAAAGTGAGAAGATAAGGAGGCTGTGAAGTGGCAGAGCAATGGTGGTTGTCAGCAATGCGCTCCTATGCAGCCACGATAACCAGACGGGTATGAATGCCATTGATCCCCTGGCACGGAAAGCACAGACTGCATAATACACCAGGGACAGAGCAAGGGGTTAAAAACTCTCGATTCTTGGAACTATTTACAGCTATGAACAGTGAATGAAGCTCACTGCATTGTGTACTGGAGTTTATGGTGGTCTGAAAATCCAGTATCAGTTATTACAAATTCAGAAAAAATGTTCTTTACCTAATACTTGACACTGCAGCTTTGCTCCATTAGGAAAGAGCTATGATCAGCAACTCAGCTAAGCTGCAATACCTATGGTAGACCCACGTATTCTGGGAATCCATACCTCTTCTTTTATCACACAGTCTCAGGAAGCTGATCTACCCTCCATGTTGTATACTGCAGCTCTGATTATTCAGATTCGCACCACTTTTATGAACAAGCTCAGAATGAGATCAGTGAATGCAGAGGCCGGACAAATATAAACTGCAAGGAGCTAAAAACCAGCGAGAAACAGAAGATTATCAGGCTGTGTGCTTGGGAGGACAATATCTATCTGCCCCTGCGCCTGCGCAGGAACCTGGACAACTCTCTGTGAGAACTACACCCGGTATACAGGACAGGGAAGTGGTACTGTGCAGGGTATATATATACAGAATAAGAGCAGATACTGAGGATTACACCCAGTATACAGGACAGGAGAAGTGGTACTGTGCAGGGTATATATATACAGAATAAGAGCAGATACTGAGGATTACACCCAGTATACAGGACAGGAGAAGTGGTACTGTGCAGGGTATATATATACAGAATAAGAGCAGATACTGAGGATTACACCCAGTATACAGGACAGGAGAAGTGGTACTGTGCAGGGTATATATATACAGAATAAGAGCAGATACTGAGGATTACACCCAGTATACAGGACAGGAGAAGTGGTACTGTGCAGTGTATATATACAGGAGAAGTGGTACTGTGCAGTGTCATATATACAGAATAAGAGCAGATACTGAGCATTACACCCAATATACAGGACAGGAGAAGTGGTACTGTGCAGTGTATATATATATACAGAATAAGAGCAGATACTGAGGATTACACCCGGTATACAGGACAGGAGAAGTGGTACTGTGCAGTGTCATATATACAGAATAAGAGCAGATACTGAGGATTACAAGTACTGTGCAGTGTATATATATACAGAATAAGAGCAGATACTGAGGATTACACCCAGTATACAGGATAGGAGAAGTGGTACTGTGCAGTGTATATATATACAGATACAGAATAAGAGCAGATACTGAGGATTACAAGTACTGTGCAGTGTATATATATACAGAATAAGAGCAGATACTGAGGATTACACCCAGTATACAGGACAGGAGAAGTGGTACTGTGCAGTGTATATATATACAGAATAAGAGCAGATACTGAGGATTACACCCGGTATACAGGACAGGAGAAGTGGTACTGTGCAGTGTATATATATACAGAGTAAGAGCAGATACTGAGGATTACACCCGGTATACAGGACAGGCGAAGTGGTACTGTGCAGTGTATATATATACAGAGTAAGAGCAGATACTGAGGATTACACCCGGTATACAGGATAGGAGAAGTGGTACTGTGCAGAGTATATATATACAGAATAAGAGCAGATACTGAGGATTACACCCAGTATACAGGAGAGGAGAAGTGGTACTGTGCAGTGTATATATATACAGAATAAGAGCAGATACTGAGGATTACACCCAGTATACAGGAGAGGAGAAGTGGTACTGTGCAGTGTCTATATACAGAATAAGAGCAGATACTGAGGATTACACCCGGTATACAGGATAGGAGAAGTGGTACTGTGCAGAGTATATATATACAGAATAAGAGCAGATACTGAGGATTACACCCAGTATACAGGAGAGGAGAAGTGGTACTGTGCAGTGTATATATATACAGAATAAGAGCAGATACTGAGGATTACACCCGGTATACAGGACAGGAGAAGCGGTACTGTGCAGTGTATATATACAGAATAAGAGCAGGTACTGAGGATTACACCCGGTATACAGGACAGAAGAAGTGGTACTGTGCAGTGTATATATACAGAATAAGAGCAGATACTGAGGATTACACCCAGTATACAGGACAGGAGGAGTGGTACTGTGCAGTGTATATATATACAGAGTAAGAGCAGATACTGAGGATTACACCCGGTATACAGGACAGGAGAAGTGGTACTGTGCAGTGTGTATATATATACAGAATAAGAGCAGATACTGAGGATTACACCCAGTATACAGGAGAGGAGAAGTGGTACTGTGCAGTGTCTATATACAGAATAAGAGCAGATACTGAGGATTACACCCAGTATACAGGACAGGAGGAGTGGTACTGTGCAGTGTATATATATACAGGAGAAGTGGTACTGGGCAGTGTATATATATACAGAGTAAGAGCAGATACTGAGGATTACACCCGGTATACAGGACAGGAGAAGTGGTACTGTGCAGTGTATATATATACAGAATAAGAGCAGATACTGAGGATTACACCCAGTATACAGGAGAGGAGAAGTGGTACTGTGCAGTGTCTATATACAGAATAAGAGCAGATACTGAGGATTACACCCGGTATACAGGAGAGGAGAAGTGGTACTGTGCAGTGTCTATATACAGAATAAGAGCAGATACTGAGGATTACACCCGGTATACAGGACAGGAGAAGTGGTACTGTGCAGTGTATATATATACAGAATAAGAGCAGATACTGAGGATTACACCCAGTATACAGGACAGGAGAAGTGGTACTGTGCAGTGTATATATATACAGAATAAGAGCAGATACTGAGGATTACACCCAGTATACAGGACAGGAGAAGTGGTACTGTGCAGTGTATATATATACAGAATAAGAGCAGAGACTGAGGATTACACCCAGTATACAGGACAGGAGAAGTGGTACTGTGCAGTGTATATATACAGAATAAGAGCAGATACTGAGGATTACACCCAGTATACAGGACAGGAGAAGTGGTACTGTGCAGTATATATATATACAGAATAAGAGCAGATACTGAGGATTACACCCAGTATACAGGACAGGAGAAGTGGTACTGTGCAGTGTATATATATATATATACAGAATAAGAGCAGATACTGAGGATTACACCCAGTATACAGGACAGGAGAAGTGGTACTGTGCAGTGTATATATATACAGGAGAAGTGGTACTGTGCAGTATATATATATACAGGAGAAGTGGTACTGTGCAGTGTATATATACAGAATAAGAGCAGATACTGAGGATTACACCCGGTATACAGGACAGGAGAAGCGGTACTGTGCAGTGTATATATACAGAATAAGAGCAGATACTGAGGATTACACCCGGTATACAGGACAGGAGGAGTGGTACTGTGCAGTGTATATATATACAGAATAAGAGCAGATACTGAGGATTACACCCAGTATACAGGACAGGAGAAGTGGTACTGTGCAGTGTATATATATACAGGAGAAGTGGTACTGTGCAGTGTCATATATACAGAATAAGAGCAGATACTGAGGATTACACCCAGTATACAGGACAGGAGAAGTGGTACTGTGCAGTGTATATATACAGAATAAGAGCAGATACTGAGGATTACACCCAGTATACAGGACAGGAGAAGTGGTACTGTGCAGTGTATATATATACAGGAGAAGTGGTACTGGGCAGTGTCATATATACAGAATAAGAGCAGATACTGAGGATTACACCCGGTATACAGGACAGGAGAAGTGGTACGACCAAAAGTTTGGACAAACCTTCTCATTCAAAGAGTTTTCTTTATTTTCATGACTATGAAAATTGTAGATTCACACTGAAGGCATCAAAACTATGAATTAACACATGTGGAATTATATACATAACAAAAAAGTGTGAAACAACTGAAAATATGTCATATTCTAGGTTCTTCACAGTAGCCACCGTTTGTCTGATTACTGCTTTGCACACTCTTGGCATTCTCTTGATGAGCTTCAAGAGGTAGTCACCTGAAATGGTCTTCACTTCACAGGTGTGCCCTGTCAGGTGTAATAAGTGGGATTTCTTGCCTTATAAATGGGGTTGGGACCATCAGTTGCCTTGTGGAGAAGTCAGGCGGATACACAGCTGATAGTCCTACTGAATAGACTGTTAGAATTTGTATTATGGCAAGAAAAAAGCAGCTAAGTAAAGTGGCCATCATTATTTTAAAGGGAACCTGTCACCGGGATTTTGTGTATAGATCTGAGGACATGGGTTGCTAGATCGCTGCTAGCACATCCGCAATACCCAGTCCCCATAGCTCTGTGTGCTTTTATTGTGTAAAAAAAACGATTTGATACATATGCAAATTAATCATGAGATGAGTCCTGTCCCTGACTCATCTCACGTACAGGACTCATCTCAGGTTAATTTGAATATGTATCAAATCAGTTTTTTTACACCATAAAAGCACACAGAGCTATGGGGACTGGGTATTGCGGATGTGCTAGCGGCCATCTAACAACCCATGTCCTCAGCTCTATACACAAAATCCTGGTGACAGGTTCCCTTTAAGAAATGAAGGTCAGTCAGTCCGAAAAATTGGGAAAACTTTGAAAGTGTCCCCAAGTGCAGTCACAAAAACCATCAAGCGCTACAAAGAAACTGGCTGACATGCGGACCGCCCCAGGAAAGGAAGACCAAGAGTCACCTCTGCTGCGGAGGAGAAGTTCATCCGAGTCACCAGCCTCAGAAATCGCAGGTTAACAGCAGCTCAGATTAGAGACCAGGTCAATGCCACCCAGAGTTCTAGCAGCAGACACGTCTCTAGAACAACTGTTAAGAGGAGACTGTGTGAATCAGGCCTTCATGGTAGAATATCTGCTAGGAAACCACTGCTAAGGACAGGCAACAAGCAGAAGAGACTTGTTTGGGCTAAAGAACACAAGGAATGGACATTAGACCAGTGGAAATCTGTGCTTTGGTCTGATGAGTCCAAATTTGAGAGCTTTGGTTCCAACCACCGTGTCTTTGTGCGACGCAGAAAAGGTGAACGGATGGACGCTACATGCCTGGTTCCCACCGTGAAGCATGGAGGAGGAGGTGTGATGGTGTGGGGGGGCTTTGCTGGTGACACTGTTGGGGATTTATTCAAAATTGAAGGCATACTGAACCAGCATGGCTACCACAGCATCTTGCAGCAGCATGCTATTCCATCCGGTTTGCGTTTAGTTGGACCATCATTTATTTTTCAACAGGACAATGGCCCCAAACACCTCCAGGCTGTGTAAGGGCTATTTGACCATGAAGGAGAGTGATGGGGTGCTGCGCCAGATGACCTGGCCTCCACAGTCACCGGACCTGAACCCAATCGAGATGGTTTGGGGTGAGCTGGACCGCAGAGTGAAGGCAAAAGGGCCAACAAGTGCTAAGCATCTCTGGGAACTCCTTCAAGATTGTTGGAAGACCATTTCAGGTGACTACCTCTTGAAGCTCATCAAGAGAATGCCAAGAGTGTGCAAAGCATTAATCAAAGCAAAAGGTGGCTACTTTGAAGAACCTAGAATATGACATATTTTCAGTTGTTACACTTATATACAGAATAAGAGCAGATACTGAGGGTTACACCCGGTATACAGGACAGGAGAAGTGGTACTGTGCAGTGTGTATATATACAGGACAGGAGAAGTGGTACTGTGCAGTGTATATATATATATATACAGGACAGGAGAAGTGGTACTGTGCAGTGTGTATATATACAGGACAGGAGAAGTGGTACTGTGCAATGGTCCAACTCTAATCATATTACAGTGTAACTCGGGAGACTTCCTCGCAGGGTCAGTGTCGTGCGCTGTAGTGACAACACTTAACATCTGTGTTTAAAGCCATCAATACAGGTTCCGCTTGGCGCAGCCTCGTCTTTCCGCCTGGTGGCTTTTTATTGGGTCATTTGCCCAGTACAACCTCTACACCAGGAGTCAGTACATCTTATTGTCAGTCTAGCTGAGCACAGCCATTAGTAAGGAACGTGAAACAGTGAACGTGGCGTCCTGCTATCAGTCAGAGCGGAGAGTGGAGGGAGGGGGAAGCATCCGCAGACTAATGTTCACTCGTACATCATTCACAAATTGGTCCAAATGAATTAAACACGGCTCTGCTTAACATTACGAGGTTTAAATGGATTTTCTCTCCCCAGGTCTGCCCTCTAATTGTGTTTATCCATCTTGCCGAGGCGCAGCTCGAGCCTGTGAACATCAGACCCGTCCAGGCTGCATTTTCTGCTCCACTGGCGGATTCACCATCGGATCATAACAGGTAATTCAAACAACAATTAGCCTGATGACAGACTGTATATCAATGTCGGCCCCCTCCCCCGTCCCCTACAGCCAAGATAAATGACTGCTCCAATCCTTCAATCTCCATCCTCAGCTCCCTATCACCGCCGCGCTGACACAACGGCCCAAACAGCGAGATTGTCATACTGGCATCCAGCGGCCCCTGCGGTACAAGGGCCCGGTATCTCGGATGCCTTTGCTCTCTTACATATATGCCCCTGATCTCTGATTTATGTAACTTTTCCCAGTTTCCCTATGGAAGAGAATGGAGAAAGCCACAATTGCCACGGAGCCCGCTCCACTCTGGCGCCAAGGTTTTACCCTTTCTTTAATCCAGCATTTGATAATCCAGCACATAAACCTTTACAAAGCGGCGCCCATACAGGTGATACACCGAGTCACAGCGGTCGATGTTGGACACGTATATGCGGAGTGTGCCCTCTACATCCTTTTCTGACCGATAGTCCAGAATATCTGATACTCCAGCGCTCATCACATCCGGATTCACGGAATTTACAGTCTCCTCTGATCAGTGGCTCCAAAGGGAAATCTGCGCCAAGATAAAATCTTTATCGAAGGAGGATTCCTACGAATCAGCGGCGCCATGTTACTGTACGAGGCAAAGGGCAAAGGGAGGATTCCTGGGCCGGAGGCCATTCTCCTTCCAAATGACCCAAAGTAAACAGATGATTAGCGGCGGTGACCTCATCAACACCCGATAGCTGTACCTGAGCGAGCGGCCAGACCCACCCAGTGACAACATGACTCACGCCTGTGCTATGTAGATAGCGAACCTTCTGCACACTCATTCCCATCCTGAGATAGGAGGGGGACAGTCAGCAGGTTGGGGGGGGGGACAGTCAGCAGGTTGGGGGGGGGGGCACTATCTGGAATGGATCAGCTGCCACACAACCTGGAAGGAGACCAATTAGGAGCATCACACAAGATGTGAATGAAGCCAGGCAGATACAATGTATCACTCCCATCCTCCAGTCACGGTGTACACATCGCACCGTCACTATTAAAGGGGAAGACCGCAATTATCATAAATACAGATTTAGGCCTCTTTCACACAGGCGTTTTGACTGCGATTGTGTTCCAAGAAAATAACTCACCTCATCCAATTGATCGCGCATCGTCTTCTTTCGTCTTCTTTCGGGACCTGCAAAAGGACCTTTGATGACATAATCGCGCTCAACACGTGGTGACGTCAGCGCAGGTCCTGCAGAATGAAGATAGAAGGATCTTTTGTCCTCATTCAGCAGGACCTGCACTGACGTCACCATGTGGTGAGCACGATTATGTCATCAAAGGTCCTTTTGCAGGTCCTGAAAGAAGAAGAAAGAAGACGATGCGCGATCAATTGGATGAGGTGAGTTAATTTATTTTTTAACCCCTCAATCCATATTTTACTAAGCATTCTGTATTCAGAATGCCATTATTTTCCTTTATAACCGTGTTATAAGGGAAAATAATACAGTGAATTCACTTTAATGGGGTCCGGGGTTGCTTTCATCCCTATAATCTATAATAAGTATTGACTTATAAACGCTATAGGAACAAAGCACGGTGGCTCAGTGGTTAGTGGTGGCTCAGTGGTTAGCACTGGTGCCGTGCAGCGCTGGGGTCCTGGGTTTGAATCTGACGAAGGACAACATCTGCATGGAGTTTGTATGTTCTCCCCGTGTTTGCCTGGGTTTCCTCTGGTTTCTCCCACACTCCAAAGACATTCTGATAGGGACCTTAGATTGTGAGCTCCTGGGGACAGCAAGATGTTAACATCTGTAAAGCGCTGCGGAATATAGTAGAGCTATATAAGTGCATAAAGAAATTAAATAAAGTACTTAAGCTTCTGTTCATAAACCCACTTATTCCCAGGAAAAAAGGAACTTCTCTCCCTTTTCTACTGCTCAGCTAGGCTTCCCCTGCTCTGCTGCTGGCTCCCTCCTCCCCCTTCTCTGCTGCCTGCCTCCTCCTCTGCAGTGCAATGACTCCTCCCATTCTCTCTGCTGTCTGCCTCCTCCTCTGCGGTGCAATGACTCCTCCCCTTCTCTGCTGCCTGCCTCCTACGCAGTGCAATGACTCCTCCCCTTCTCTGCTGTCTGCCTCCTCCTCTGCGGTGCAATGACTCCTCCCATTCTCTCTGCTGTCTGCCTCCTCCTCTGCGGTGCAATGACTCCTCCCCTTCTCTGCTGTCTGCCTCCTACGCAGTGCAATGACTCCTCCCCTTCTCTGCTGCCTGCCTCCTCCTCTGCGGTGCAATGACTCCTCCTCCTTCTCTGCTGCCTGCCTCCTCTGCAGTGCAATGACTCCTCCCATTCTCTCTGCTGCCTGCCTCCTCCTCTGCAGTACAATGACTCCTCCCCTTCTCTGCTGTCTGCCTCCTACGCAGTGCAATGACTCCTCCCCTTCTCTGCTGCCTGCCTTCTCCTCTGTGGTGCAATGACTCCTCCTCCTTCTCTGCTGCCTGCCTCCTCCTCTGTGGTGCAATGACTCCTCCCATTCTCTCTGCTGCCTGCCTCCTCCTCTGCAGTGCAATGACTCCTCCCCCTTCTCTGCTGCCTGCCTTCTCCTCTGCAGTGCAATAACTCCTCCCCTTCTCTGCTGCCTGACTCCTCCCCTTCTCTGTTGCTCAGTTATTCCTCCTCTTCTCTGCTTGCAGTACAGAAGAAACCAGCTAAGTTCTGACTGACAATCTGGTTGCTATGGATACACTGTAACAATCACAGTCTATTCCGTAGGACTGTCAGGCTGTGAGTCCCTAGCAACCAGTCTGCCTTAGATTACTCAGACATCCAATTCAAAGGGAAACTATAAAAAACCCAGTTCCCGGTATAAAGTCTTAGCCACAGTCCTGACAACTGACGAGAGCATGTCCGGGCTGTTACATGGCAACCACCTAGGAATGCACAGGTGACAACTGCAAATATCCTTAGCCCTGTTCATTGCAGATGATGCATCTCCATCTGATCTCTATCACCAACCAATCAGCGCTGTCCCTCCCAGCAGTGGGTGGAGCTTGTGCTCTGCCTGGGACAGGCTGCACGCTGCTGCGCACAGTGCTCGGCCTCTCCTGCGTCTTCATCCGACAAACGTTCCCATTATCAGAATACAATGAGATGAAGCAATCCTCTGTCTCCAGCTGAAAACTGCATGAAAACAACCCATCAGCTCATATCAAGATACTGACACAATGTATCATACAGCTACTGGGCAAACGAAAAATCCCTTGTGACAAAATGCAACCAATATTAATACTGAGGCATTCAGAACCTCCTACCTCAATGCTGGAGGTGACACGGTGACCACTGATTGCTCAGGGTCCAGAGAAGGAACTCCAGAAAGTCTCTGCCCCTCATTAGCAGGTTGAGCTCTGCACAATCTCATCACGTGAAGGAAAGTATCACCAAAAATGATGTCTGGTTACAATTTCCGCAATGTTCTGACGAGTCCAGAAGTTATTTTCAGACGCAGCTGAAGGGCACCCTAGGGTGCACAGATGGATGCAGTTACAGGACTCCACTTAACCCCTCAGATACCAAGTGCACAAGAAACTAATGTTATGGTATTCAGAGTAATGATCCTAGAAGAACGGCCGCTGCCAATCACCAATCATATAACCGCCGCCAAAATGGGGTGACAACGGTATTATTTATAAATCTGTATGTCTGACTATCTATCTGTCTCATATCTATCTATCTAATATCTCACATCTGTCCATATCTATATCTATTTATCTCATATCTGTCCATCTCATATCTGTCCATCTCATATCTGTCCATCTCATATCTGTCCATCTCATATCTGTCCATCTCATATCTATCTATCTAATATCTCATATCTGTCCATCTCATATATATCCATATCATATCTATCTATCTGTCCATCTCATATCTATCCATCTATCTATCTAATATCTCATATCTGTCCGTCTCATATCTGTCCGTCTCATATCTGTCTAATATCTCATATCTGTCTAATATCTCATATCTGTCCGTCTCATATCTGTCCGTCTCATATCTGTCCGTCTCATATCTATTCATCCATCATATCTATCCATCTGTCAGGTAAAGTAATACATTCTCAGCTGCTAGACACAGCCGGCAGCAGGTTATCTCCCGCTAGAACATAGGATTGGGCATGTTGACATCCAATCTGCCTGGTCTTCCTTTGCTCTGACATCGGCTGTCAGGGGAGAGTCTGAACACTCCTTCCTGTACACATTATGGCCGTTTCTGCCAAAATCACACCTGAAGATGCACTGAAGGAAAAAGAAGTGAAACAATGTATCATTTTGTACAATTCTTTTCAGATAAATAAATATTCAGACTTCTATAGACGGTCTAATGACGTTATTAAGCTTTGGGGGGTCTATGGGGGGCTGTACTGCGGTCACTGACTGAAGAGTGGTCTTTACTACACTACGTGGAAACAAAGGAGTTAAGGGTCGGGGGGGTGGAAGGTAAAAAACAAAGAGTGAGGCTCCTGCAGCAGAAGCCGCCTACAGGCAAACGTAGAATTTATTTACTGCATGGCCTAAATAGCGGCGGGATAAAAGCAGGTGATTGCCGGATGACATTTGGCTTTGTTTACAGCAGCTCATTCAAAGGGGATCAATACGGAGAGATTCGGATTGTGCGGATCAAACAGAATACCTCTGCTCATCCACTTGGGCTTCGGCTCTGAGCAAACAGCAGCTCGGCGCAACAATCCCAGTTTAGTAACAAGAGGGGGGGGGGGGAATCACTTTTTCTCTTTCTTATTGTTTTTTTTCTTTTTGTTTTCAGAAATTATCAAAAACTTTTATTTCAGTAAAGAAATTTCACTGTTGATAGAACCGCAGACGGCGAGCGTGGAGGCGGTGTAACCGCACTGCACGTACGCTGAGAGGGGGGGGGGGACAGGTTTTCATTTTTCATGTGATGAAGCACAATTTACAACAGTCCATAGAAAACCTTTATATTAGCTGGAGGACGCGCACCGCGCCACCACAGCCGCCATCCTGTCACCGGCACAGAGACCACAGCCACCGGTGCAGCAGGTCGGGGAAGTCCCCGAAAGCCGCCATAGTCTGGGGGACACAACCAGCAACAAAGGGCAGAGCTACGGTGATGATGAGGAGGAGGCTGGTACCCGCACGCTCCTAACTTATTATAATATCTTCAAATTGTGAGGAAACAACGCTCGTCTGTACACTAGAAGATAGCGGCCCCACTGAAGTGAATGGGTCCGCATCCGAGCCGCCAAAACAACGCCCGTCTGTACACTAGAAGATAGCGGCCCCACTGAAGTGAATGGGTCCGCATCCGAGCCGCCAAAACAACGCCCGTCTGTACACTAGAAGATAGCGGCCCCACTGAAGTGAATGGGTCCGCATCCGAGCCGCCGAAACAACGCCCGTCTGTACACTAGAAGATAGCGGCCCCACTGAAGTGAATGGGTCCGCATCCGAGCCGCCGAAACAACGCCCATCTGTACACTAGAAGATAGCGGCCCCATGGAAGTGAATGGGTCCGCATCCGAGCCGCCAAAACAACGCCCGTCTGTACACTAGAAGATAGCGGACCCATGGAAGTGAATGGGTCCGCATCCGAGCCGCCAAAACAACGCCCGTCTGTACACTAGAAGATAGCGGCCCCACTGAAGTGAAAGGGTCCGCATCCGAGCCGCCAAAACAACGCCCGTCTGTACACTAGAAGATAGCGGACCCACTGAAGTGAATGGGTCCGCATCCGAGCCGCCGAAACAACGCCCGTCTGTACACTAGAAGATAGCGGCCCCACTGAAGTGAATGGGTCCGCATCCGAGCCGCCGAAACAACGCCCGTCTGTACACTAGAAGATAGCGGCCCCACTGAAGTGAATGGGTCCGCATCCGAGCCGCCAAAACAACGCCCGTCTGTACACTAGAAGATAGCGGCCCCACTGAAGTGAATGGGTCCGCATCCGAGCCGCCGAAACAACGCCCGTCTGTACACTAGAAGATATCGGCCCCACTGAAGTGAATGGGTCCGCATCCGAGCCGCCGAAACAACGCCCGTCTGTACACTAGAAGATAGCGGCCCCATGGAAGTGAATGGGTCCGCATCCGAGCCTCCGAAACAACGCCCGTCTGTACACTAGAAGATAGCGGCCCCATGGAAGTGAATGGGTCCACATCCGAGCCGCCGAAACAACGCATGTCTATAAACTAGAAGATAGCGGCCCCACTGAAGTGAATGGGTCCGCATCCGAGCCGCCAAAACAACGCCCGTCTATAAACTAGAAGATAGCGGCCCCACGAAAGTGAATGGGTCCACATCCGAGCCGCCAAAACAACGCCCGTCTGTACACTAGAAGATAGCGGCCCCACTGAAGTGAATGGGTCCGCATCCGAGCCGCCGAAACAACGCCCGTCTGTACACTAGAAGATAGCGGCCCCACTGAAGTGAATGGGTCCGCATCCGAGCCGCCGAAACAACGCCCATCTGTACACTAGAAGATAGCGGCCCCACGGAAGTGAATGGGTCCGCATCCGAGCCGCCAAAACAACGCCCGTCTGTACACTAGAAGATAGCGGCCCCACGGAAGTGAATGGGTCCGCATCCGAGCCGCCGAAACAACGCCCGTCTGTACACTAGAAGATAGCGGCCCCACTGAAGTGAATGGGTCCGCATCCGAGCCGCCGAAACAACGCCCGTCTGTACACTAGAAGATAGCGGCCCCACTGAAGTGAATGGGTCCGCATCCGAGCCGCCGAAACAACGCCCATCTGTACACTAGAAGATAGCGGCCCCACTGAAGTGAATGGGTCCGCATCCGAGCCGCCAAAACAACGCCCGTCTGTACACTAGAAGATATCGGCCCCACTGAAGTGAATGGGTCCGCATCCGAGCCGCCAAAACAACGCCCGTCTGTACACTAGAAGATAGCGGCCCCACTGAAGTGAATGGGTCCGCATCCGAGCCGCCGAAACAACGCCCGTCTGTACACTAGAAGATAGCGGCCCCACTGAAGTGAATGGGTCCGCATCCGAGCCGCCAAAACAACGCCCGTCTGTACACTAGAAGATAGCGGCCCCACTGAAGTGAATGGGTCCGCATCCGAGCCGCCGAAACAACGCCCATCTGTACACTAGAAGATAGCGGCCCCACTGAAGTGAATGGGTCCGCATCCGAGCCGCCAAAACAACGCCCGTCTGTACACTAGAAGATATCGGCCCCATGGAAGTGAATGGGTCCGCATCCGAGCCGCCAAAACAACGCCCGTCTGTACACTAGAAGACAGCGGCCCCATGGAAGTGAATGGGTCCGCATCCGAGCCGCCAAAACAACGCCCATCTGTACACTAGAAGATAGCGGCCCCACTGAAGTGAATGGGTCCGCATCCGAGCCGCCAAAACAACGCCCGTCTGTACACCAGTAGATAGCGGCCCCACTGAAGTGAATGGGTCCGCATCCGAGCCGCCAAAACAACGCCCGTCTATACACTAGAAGATAGCGGCCCCACTGAAGTGAATGGGTCCGCATCCGAGCCGCCAAAACAACGCCCGTCTGTACACTAGAAGATAGCGGCCCCATGGAAGTGAATGGGTCCGCATCCGAGCCGCCAAAACAACGCCCGTCTGTACACTAGAAGATAGCGGCCCCACGGAAGTGAATGGGTCCGCATCCGAGCCGCCGAAACAACGCCCGTCTGTACACTAGAAGATAGCGGCCCCACTGAAGTGAATGGGTCCGCATCCGAGCCGCCGAAACAACGCCCGTCTGTACACTAGAAGATAGCGGCCCCATGGAAGTGAATGGGTCCGCATCCGAGCCGCCAAAACAACGCCCGTCTGTACACTAGAAGATAGCGGCCCCACTGAAGTGAATGGGTCCGCATCCGAGCCGCCAAAACAACGCCCGTCTGTACACTAGAAGATAGCGGCCCCACGGAAGTGAATGGGTCCGCATCCGAGCCGCCGAAACAACGCCCGTCTGTACACTAGAAGATAGCGGCCCCACTGAAGTGAATGGGTCCGCATCCGAGCCGCCAAAACAACGCCCGTCTGTACACTAGAAGATAGCGGCCCCACTGAAGTGAATGGGTCCGCATCCGAGCCGCCGAAACAACGCCCGTCTGTACACTAGAAGATAGCGGCCCCACTGAAGTGAATGGGTCCGCATCCGAGCCGCCGAAACAACGCCCGTCTGTACACTAGAAGATAGCGGCCCCACTGAAGTGAATGGGTCCGCATCCGAGCCGCCAAAACAACGCCCGTCTGTACACTAGAAGATAGCGGCCCCATGGAAGTGAATGGGTCCGCATCCGAGCCGCCAAAACAACGCCCGTCTGTACACTAGAAGATAGCGGCCCCACTGAAGTGAATGGGTCCGCATCCGAGCCGCCAAAACAACGCCCGTCTGTACACTAGAAGATAGCGGCCCCACTGAAGTGAATGGGTCCGCATCCGAGCCGCCAAAACAACGCCCGTCTGTACACTAGAAGATAGCGGCCCCACTGAAGTGAATGGGTCCGCATCCGAGCCGCCGAAACAACGCCCGTCTGTACACTAGAAGATAGCGGCCCCACTGAAGTGAATAGGTCCGCATCCGAGCCGCCGAAACAACGCCCGTCTGTACACTAGTAGATAGCGGCCCCACGGAAGTGAATGGGTCCGCATCCGAGCCGCCAAAACAACGCCCGTCTGTACACCAGTAGATAGGTAGATTCATGTTATTGTATTCTATCTTTTTCTATAACCCATTGGAAACAGTCAGCAGGGGAGTTGGGGGTTACACGCTGATGGTCACTGGATCAGAGACACGGTCTTCAGCCTCAGGCTACATGCACACGACCGTATTTTGTTTCAGTGTCCGATCCGTTTTTTTTGCGGATAGGATGCGGACCCATTCATTTCAATGGGTCCGCAAAAAACAAGGACAGTACACAGTGTGCTGTCCGCATCAGTATGTCCGTTCCGTTGCTCCGCAAAAAAAATAGTGCATGTCCTATTTTTTTCTAGTTTGCGGACAAGGATAGGCATTATTACAATGGATCCGCAAAAAAAACGGATCCGCTAAAAAAACGGATGCCATACGGAATGTCAACCGTTTTTTTTGCGGAACCGCAATTTGCGGACCGCAAAACACACACGGTCGTGTGCATGTAGCCTCAGTCACACGTCAGTGTTCGGTCAGTGATTTCCATCAGTGATTTTGAGCCATAACCAGGAGCGGCTCTAACCACAGAACAGGAGCCGATCTCTCCCTTACACCTCACGTCTGTGGAGGTTCCGATCCTCCACTGACGTGTGAATGCGGCTTTACACTGAACGTGCGGCTGTTTATTTGGGGGGCTGCAGACGTCGCCCCTTTCTTTCTTCCACATGGTGTTCTGAGGGCAGGCCTCACAGACGGCGGCAGACAAAGGCTGGAGCGTGCGGCGCCCACAGCTGAGCTCTTAGTAACGTGGAGACACCACAGAGCCCGCGCCTCTCGGCGGAGTGCGCCTCGTCCCTGGCTCCGGAGGGTTCTACAATACACAGAAAGCTCTTGTTGGTTCATAGAATGAGACAAAAGAGGAGCCGGTCGGGGGGTCTGCGCTCAGGGTGCTTTGCGGGGGGACAGATCTGCAGCCCGCCACAACCTGAGCGCCACCGCTATAGGGGCTGCAGAGCAAGCTGGCGTCAAAGGGGCGGGCAAATAGGTACGGGGGCACAGACGGGGCCAGGCTGTACGTGAATAGCCTGAACATTGCTCGTCGGTGCCCCCCTGACACCAGCACCTGAGGCATAAGCCCCACTAGCACCGCCACCTCATCAGACGAATGAGCCGCCATCATACTATACGTATTTATCTATCCCTGACAAGGGCTGACAACGCCTTCTGCCCCTGTACAGGTGGTGGTTGTCAGCCAGGGATGACGTCAGACGGGGACTCTGATATTTCCAGGTCATGTTCCTATTGAAGGGGAATTTGGATTTAACTTCACCCATCACCAATAAAGTAACGCAGCGCAGGACGCAGGTCATGTGACCAGGAAACGCGCGTCTCCACCGCACGGACTGAGGCAGCAGAAACTTCTTGAGACCTTGGGTGAGGTCACCATGAGATAACAGACATGCCGCCAAACATACGAGACGAGAGCTGTAAACAACCCACAACGGAGGAAGGAGGTCTGTGCGGCCCACAGTACGCCAACATTCACACAGCAATCCTCTGTGCTGCTGGGGGACTGCTCCTTCAGCAAATAGCCTGGGACTTAGCACAAGATCAGCACACTCCTCTCCTGAAATCCTCTGTGCTGCTGGGAGGACCCTGCTCCTTCCACTATGTAACTCTCATCCTGTGACCTCCAACAAGATCAGCACACTCCTCTCCTGAAATCCTCTGTGCTGCTGGGAGGACCCTGCTCCTTCTACTGTGTAATCTCCCGCCAGTCTTTATTCTCCTCCTCTCATGATGCCACCTCTGACAGGTTCAGCTTGTCACCACAGGCATCATTACAGTCCTCTCCTGAAATCCTCTGTGCTGCTGGGAGGACCAAGCCCCTTCTCTTATGTAACTCTCATCCTGGGACCTCCACACGATCAGCACACTCCTCTCCTGCTGAAATCCTCTGTGCTGCTGGGAGGACCCTGCTTCTTCCACTATGTAACTCTCATCCTGGGACCTCCACAAGATCAGCACACCCCTCTCCTGAAATCCTCTGTGCTGCTGGGAGGACCCTGCTCCTTCCACTATGTAACATTCAGTCTGTGACCTCCACAAGATCAGCGCACTCCTCTCCTAAAATCCTCTGTGCAGCTGGGACCCTGCTCCTTCCACTATGTAACATTCAGTCTGTGACCTCCACAAGATCAGCGCACTCCTCTCCTGAAATCCTCTGTGCAGCTGGGACCCTGCTCCTTCCACTATGTAACATTCAGTCTGTGCCCTCCAAAAAGATCAGCACACTCCTCTCCTGAAATCCTCTGTGCTGCTGGGACCCTGCTCCTTCTACTGTGTGACCTCCCACCAGTCTTTATTCTCCTCCTCTCATGATGCCACCTCTGTCAGGCTCAGCTTGTCACCACAGGCATCATTACAGTCCTCTCCTGAAATCCTCTGTGCTGCTGGGAGGACCAAGCCCCTTCTCTTATGTAACTCTCATCCTGGGACCTCCACAAGATCAGCACACTCCTCTCCTGAAACCCTCTGTGCTGCTGCGGACCCTGCTCCTTCCACTATGGAACTCTCATCCTGTGACCTCCACAAGATCAGCACACTCCTCTCCTGAAATACTGTGTGCTCCTGGGAAGACCCTGCTCCTTCCACTATGTAACTCTCATCCTGTGACCTCCACACGATCAGCACACTCCTCTCCTGAAATCCTCTGTGCTGCTGGGAGGACCCTGCTCCTTCCACTATGTAACTCTCATGCTGTGACCTCCACACGATCAGCACACTCCTCTCCTGAAATCCTCTGTGCTGCTGGGAGGACCCTGCTCCTTCCACTATGTAACTCTCATGCTGTGACCTCCACACGATCAGCACACTCCTCTCCTGAAATCCTCTGTGCTGCTGGGAGGACCCTGCTCTTTGTCAGAGTGCTCTTTCCTCACTTTATTTAGGTGACAATATCTCTCCTGAATTACGGTCTCACTCTGGGGCCACATCGGGCTCAATACACTTTAACCCATTGTCGGCCTGCAGCCATCTCCTCTGCAGGGCGGTCTCATATTCCGCAGTCTCTACCATTGCACCTGCTGGGAGGGTCTGTCCCAGGAATTCCGCCACCAGTTACAGGGAAAACCGAGCAGCTGCAACGTCCTCTCCGGGGGCTCAAAAAATAGTTCTGACCCCTGACCCCGCAAAGACTGTTCACCCTGACAGGACCCTATACTATAGAGAGATAGGAGATAGATGATTACAGGATACATTTTCCCTGCACTCAGTATATATATATATACACTCAGGTGTCGCTTTCCTTGGATTTCCGCCCTCCTCTGTACATTGACTCTTTAGTTTAGGATTTTCGCTGCTGCTCTGGGTGTCGCTCAGCATTTAATAATCTGCCTCCGACAACGAGACCCCCAGAGGGAAGACGTCTCCGAGCTCCTAATGTTCAGACAAGTCACAGCGACATTGTGACAGCGGCGGAAGTGTGCGCCACGACCTCGGCGCAGCAGAGCAGATCCTCAAGGTGTGAGATTCCCCGCATAGCAGAGCCGGCCGCACACTATACCGCACTGGGCCTATAGATTCACGGGCCTCGTACGAGGGGTTTGTTCTAAAACATGGCAGCACATGCTCTAAGTAAATAACGCCAAACAGACGGAAGCACATGGCGCTCCGGGGCGTCATCCATCATCCTCCGCAGCGAGGGGCGGAAGGGGTTAAGACGTGACAATAGTACGGCCGGTATGTAGACTTGTGGCTTACGCAACCGCAGAGCTCATAAATAGCTGGAAAAAGACGCCTCTGGATTCGATTACAACCTTGGCGCTCGGCGCAGGACTTTATATTTTTATTTGTTGCCATGGATAAGAGGTCAGGCCGGTGCCAAGAGGCAGAATCCGACCCTCAGAGCCCAGCAGGAGAAGGATCCCGGGTGGCGGTATATTGTGCTGCACTGTGGTATCTGGTTCTGCTGGGGCCGTATATTGTGCTGCACTGTGGTATCTGGTTCTGCTGGGGCGGTATATTGTGCTGCACTGTGGTATCTGGTTCTGCTGGGGCAGTATATTGTGCTGCCCTGTGGTATCTGGTCCTGCTGGGGCAGTATATTGTGCTGCATTGTGGTATCTGGTTCTGCTGGGGCAGTATATTGTGCTGCACTGTGGTATCTGGTTCTGCTGGGGCAGTATATTGTGCTGCTCTTTGGTATCTGGTTCTGCTGGGGCAGTATATTGTGCTGCTCTTTGGTATCTGGTTCTGCTGGGGCAGTATATTGTGCTGCACTGTGGTATCTGGTCCTGCTGGGGCGGTATATTGTGCTGCACTGTGGTATCTGGTTCTGCTAGGGCAGTATATTGTGCTGCACTGTGGTATCTGGTTCTGCTGGGGCAGTATATTGTGCTGCACTGTGGTATCTGGTTCTGCTGGGCGGTATATTGTGCTGCACTGTGGTATCTGGTTCTGCTGGGGCAGTATATTGTGCTGCACTGTGGTATCTGGTTCTGCTGGGGCAGTATATTGTGCTGCACTGTGGTATCTGGTTCTGCTGGGGCGGTATATTGTGCTGCACTGTGGTATCTGGTTCTGCTGGGGCAGTATATTGTGGTATCTGGTTCTGCTGGGGCAGTATATTGTTGTGCACTGTGGTATCTGGTTCTGCTGGGGCAGTATATTGTGCTGCACTGTGGTATCTGGTTCTGTTGGGGCAGTATATTGTGCTGCACTGTGGTATCTGGTTCTGCTGGGGCAGTATATTGTGCTGCACTGTGGTATTTGGTTCTGCTGGGGCGGTATATTGTTGTGCACTGTGGTATCTGGTTCTGCTGGGGCAGTATATTGTGTTGCACTGTGGTATCTGGTTCTGCTGGGCCGGTATATTGTGCTGCACTGTGGTAACTGGTTCTGCTGGCAGTATATTGTGCTGCACTGTGGTATCTGGTTCTGCTGGGGCAGTATATTGTGCTGCACTGTGGTATCTGGTTCTGGGCAGTATTGTGCTGCACTGTGTATCTGGTTCTGCAGTATATTGTGCTGCACTGTGGTATCTGTTCTGCTAGGGCAGTATATTGTGCTGCACTGTGGTATCTGATTCTGCTGGGGCAGTATATTGTGCTGCACTGTGGTATCTGATTCTGCTGGGGCGGTATATTGTGCTGCACTGTGGTATCTGATTCTGCTGGGGCGTATATTGTGCTGCAACTGTGGTAGTCTGGTCTGCTGGGGCAGTATATTGTGCTGCACTGTGGTATCTGGTTTCTGCTGGGCAGGTATATTGTGCTGCACTGTGGTATCTGGTTCTGCTGGGGCAGTATATTGTGCTGCACTGTGGTATCTGGTTCTGCTGGGCAGTATATTGTGCTGCAACTGTGGTATCTGGTTCTGCTGGGGCGGTATATTGTGCTGCACTGTGGTATCTGGTTCTGCTGGGGCAGTATATTGTGCTGCACTGTGGTATCTGGTTCTGCTGGGGCAGTATATTGTGCTGCATTGTGGTATCTGGTTCTGCTGGGGCGGTATATTGTGCTGCATTGTGGTATCTGGTTCTGCTGGGGCAGTATATTGTGCTGCACTGTGGTATCTGGTTCTGCTGGGGCAGGTATATTGTGCTGCACTGTGGTATCTGGTTCTGCTGGGGCAGGTATATTGTGCTGCACTGTGGTATCTGGTTCTGCTGGGGCAGTATATTGTGCTGCACTGTGGTATCTGGTATGCTGGGGCAGTATATTGTGCTGCACTGTGGTATCTGGTTCTGCTGGGGCGGTATATTGTGCTGCACTGTGGTATCTGGTTCTGCTGGGCAGTATATTGTGCTGCACTGTGGTATCTGGTTCTGCTGGGGCAGTATATTGTGCTGCACTGTGGATATCTGGTTCTGCTGGGGCAGTATATTGTGCTGCACTGTGGTATCTGGTTCTGCTGGGGCGGTATATTGTGCTGCACTGTGTATCTGGTTCTGCTGGGGCAGTATATTGTGCTGCACTGTGGTATCTGGTTCTGCTGGGGCGTATATTGTGCTGCACTGTGGTATCTGGTTCTGCTGGGGCAGTATATTGTGCTGCACTGTGGTATCTGGTTCTGCTGGGGCGGTATATTGTGCTGCACTGTGGTATCTGGTTCTGCTGGGGGCGGTATATTGTGCTGCACTGTGGTATCTGGTTCTGCTGGGGCGTATATTGTGCTGCACTGTGGTGTACTGGTTACTGCTGGGGCAGTATATTGTGCTGCACTGTGGTATCTGGTTCTGCTGGGGCGGTATATTGTGCTGCACTGTGGTATCTGGTTCTGCTGGGGCAGGTATATTGTGCTGCACTGTGGTATCTGGTTCTGCTGGGGCAGTATATTGTGCTGCACTGTGGTATCTGGTTCTGCTGGGGGCGGTATATTGTGCTGCACTGTGGTATCTGGTTCTGCTGGGGCGGTATATTGTGCTGCACTGTGGTATCTGGTTCTGCTGGGGCAGTATATTGTGCTGCACTGTGGTATCTGGTTCTGCTGGGGCAGGTATATTGTGCTGCACTGTGGTATTGGTTCTGCTGGGGCGGTATATTGTGCTGCACTGTGGTATCTGGTTCTGCTGGGGCAGTATATTGTGCTGCACTGTGGTATCTGGTTCTGCTGCGGTAATAATTGTGCTGCAGTAATATTGTGCTGCATTGTGGTATCTGGTTCTGCTGGGCAGTATATGTGCTGCATGTGGTATTGGTTCTGCTGGGGGCGGTATATTGTGCTGCACTGTGGTATCTGGTTCTGCTGGGGCGGTATATTGTGCTGCACTGTGGTATCTGGTCTGCTGGGGCAGTATAATTGTGCTGCACTGTGGTATCTGGTCTGCTGGGGCAGTTCTTGTGCGCACTGTGGTATTGGTTGCTGGGGCCGTATATTTGTGATGCACTGTGGTCTGGTTCTGGGGCAGTATATTGTGCTGCACTTGTGGTATCTGGTTCTGCTGGGGGCGGTATATTGTGCTGCACTGTGTATCTGGTTCTGCGGGGCAGTATATTGTGCTGCACTGTGGTATCTGGTCTGCTGGGGCAGTATATTGTGCTGCACTGTGGTATCTGGTCTGCTGGGGCAGGTATATTGTGCTGCACTGTGGTATCCTGGTTCTGCTGGGCGGTATATTGTGCTGCACTGTGGTATCTGGTTCTGCTGGGGCGGTATATTGTGCTGCACTGTGGTATCTGGTTCTGCTGGGGCAGTATATTGTGCTGCACTGTGGTATCTGGTTCTGCTGGGGCGGTATATTGTGCTGCACTGTGGTATCTGGTTCTGCTGGGGCGGTATATTGTGCTGCACTGTGGTATCTGGTTCTGCTGGGGCAGTATATTGTGCTGCACTGTGGTATCTGGTTCTGCTGGGGCGGTATATTGTGCTGCACTGTGGTATCTGGTTCTGCTGGGGCAGTATATTGTGCTGCACTGTGGTATCTGGTTCTGCTGGGGCAGTATATTGTGCTGCACTGTGGTATCTGGTTCTGCTGGGGCGGTATATTGTGCTGCACTGTGGTATCTGTTCTGCTGGGGCAGTATATTGTGCTGCACTGTGGTATCTGGTTCTGCTGGGGCAGTATATTGTGCTGCACTGTGGTATCTGGTTCTGCTGGGGCAGTATATTGTGCTGCACTGTGGTATCTGGTTCTGCTGGGGCGGTATATTGTGCTGCACTGTGGTATCTGGTTCTGCTGGGGCAGTATATTGTGCTGCACTGTGGTATCTGGTTCTGCTGGTGCGGTATATTGTGCTGCACTGTGGTATCTGGTTTCTGCTGGGGCAGTATATTGTGCGCATTGTGGTATCTGGTTCCTGCTGGGGCAGTATATTGTGCTGCCTGTGGTCTCTGGTTCTGCTGGGGCGGTATATTGTGCTGCACTGTGTTATCTGGTTCTGCTGGGGCAGGTATATTGTGCTGCACTGTGGTATCTGGTTCTGCTGGGCAGTATATTGTGCTGCACTGTGGTATCTGGTTCTGCTGGGGCATTATATTGTGCTGCACTGTGGTATCTGGTTCTGCTGGGCGGTATATTGTGCTGCACTGTGGTATCTGGTTCTGCTGGGGCAGTATATTGTGCTGCCTGTGGTATCTGGTCCTGGGCAGTATATTGTGCTGCACTGTGGTTCTGGTTCTGCTGGGGCGGTATATTGTGCTGCACTGTGGTATCTGGTTCTGCTGGGGCGGTATATTGTGCTGCACTGTGGTATCTGGTTCTGCTGGGGGCAGTATATTGTGCTGCATTGTGGTATCTGGTTCTGCTGGGGCGGTAATATTGTGCTGCACTGTGGTATCTGGTTCTGCTGGGGCAGTATATTGTGCTGCACTGTGGTATCTGGTTCTGCTGGGGCGGTATATTGTGCTGCACTGTGGTATCTGGTTCTGCTGGGGCAGTATATTGTGCTGCACTGTGGTATCTGGTTCTGCTGGGGCAGTATATTGTGCTGCACTGTGGTATCTGGTTCTGCTGGGGCGGTATATTGTGCTGCACTGTGGTATCTGGTTCTGCTGGGGCGGTATATTGTGCTGCACTGTGGTATCTGGTTCTGCTGGGGCGGTATATTGTGCTGCACTGTGGTATCTGGTTCTGCTGGGGCGGTATTCTGTGCTGCACTGTGGTATCTGGTTCTGCTGGGGCGGTATATTGTGCTGCACTGTGGTATTGCTGGCCCCGCCAACTTATGTTGGCACTGTCATCTGTCAATTTGGACCCACCTACAACATGGCGGCACTTTTAGTTTTTAGTTCCCGCTCGGCCTCTGGCTGCTGGTGCTGCACTATAACATAATGGGTAACCGCGTGCATTTGTTTCGCAGTTACTACGTGTTTTTCATCCACACATCATTGTCTGTGTTTTATTGCGCAGCCTTAAGGCGGTTTTTTAGGCCAAGCACAGGGGCAAGTACAAAAGGAAGTCCTTACACGTAAATGCGAAATACAGAGCGGTACGGACCGTTTATTGAGTATCGCAGACCCATTATAGCGAACGGCGGGCACATGGCCGATATCCGCGCAGTCCGCAGCACGAGCACGGGCCATAAGGAAGGACGTGGCTGCTCCTGGACACGTCCCGGGAGGGGTCGGAATCGGCTCCCATTTATAGCAGCAATTGCTGATAATAAGCAGCTTTATGAGGTTTGATAGTCCACCTCGTAAACCGTGACTCAAAGGTCAGCAGCAGCAGCGTCTCCACAACTGCTGATCAGGACTCCTCTAAGTGACGCCACCAATGGCCGCCATCACGGCACCAACCAAGACTTCCGGGGCCCATAAAGTGGGTCTGTGACAAAGCAATGTACCTACCTTTCAGGGTTTGTACTAAGGTGGGTGACAACCTCCACAGTGTGAGCGCTCTTACAGTACAGACCTCCGCAGTGTGACCGCTCTTACAGTACAGACCTCCGCAGTGTGAGCGCTCTTACAGTACAGACCTCCGCAGTGTGACCGCTCTTACAGTACAGACCTCCGCAGTGTGACCGCTCTTACAGTACAGACCTCCGCAGTGTGACCGCTCTTACAGTAGAGACCTCCGCAGTGTGACCGCTCTTACACTAGAGACCTCCGCAGTGTGACCGCTCTTACAGTACAGACCTCCGCAGTGTGAGCGCTCTTACAGTACAGACCTCCGCAGTGTGACCGCTCTTACAGTACAGACCTCCGCAGTGTGACCGCTCTTACAGTACAGACCTCCGCAGTGTGACCGCTCTTACAGTACAGACCTTCGCAGTGTGACCGCTCTTACAGTACAGACCTCCGCAGTGTGACCGCTCTTACAGTACAGACCTCCGCAGTGTGACCGCTCTTACACTAGAGACCTCCGCAGTGTGACCGCTCTTACACTAGAGACCTCCGCAGTGTGACCGCTCTTACACTAGAGACCTCCGCAGTGTGACCGCTCTTACAGTACAGACCTCTGCAGTGTGACCGCTCTTACAGTACAGACCTCCGCAGTGTGACCGCTCTTACAGTACAGACCTCCGCAGTGTGACCGCTCTTACAGTACAGACCTCTGCAGTGTGACCGCTCTTACAGTACAGACCTCTGCAGTGTGACCGCTCTTACAGTACAGACCTCCGCGGTGTGACCGCTCTTACACTAGAGACCTCCGCAGTGTGACCGCTCTTACAGTACAGACCTCTGCAGTGTGACCGCTCTTACAGTACAGACCTCTGCAGTGTGACCGCTCTTACAGTACAGACCTCTGCAGTGTGACCGCTCTTACAGTACAGACCTCCGCGGTGTGACCGCTCTTACACTAGAGACCTCCGCAGTGTGACCGCTCTTACAGTACAGACCTCTGCAGTGTGACCGCTCTTACAGTACAGACCTCCGCAGTGTGAGCGCTCTTACAGTACAGACCTCCGCAGTGTGAGCGCTCTTACAGTACAGACCTCCGCAGTGTGACCGCTCTTACAGTACAGACCTCCGCGGTGTGACCGCTCTTACAGTACAGACCTCCGCGGTGTGACCGCTCTTACAGTACAGACCTCCGCAGTGTGACCGCTCTTACAGTACAGACCTCCGCAGTGTGACCGCTCTTACAGTACAGACCTCCGCAGTGTGACCGCTCTTACAGCACAGACCTCCGCAGTGTGACCGCTCTTACAGTACAGACCTCCGCAGTGTGACCGCTCTTACAGTACAGACCTCCGCAGTG